>NC_138972.1:109987500-110015000 GCF_055761805.1 Camellia sinensis
CCGTCTGCAGAACCATCTGTACCACCAGGTGCTACTCCTCTTCGCCATATCTATTTCCATCTTCAAATCGATTTGTTCCCGATCCTAGCCATCTAGTGGCTGGCCATACGAGCAAGGAAAGAAGGAAGGTGAACCCAGGTCGGTCGATGTTATTCCGTAAGATAAGATCAATGGTGATTCCCCCTGCCCGGTGCTAGGCGATCAAAAGCTCCATTCGAGAGACCAGTCAGCTCCCAATCAACTCGATCTTTGTCTTCAAAACCGGGATTCTTATTCCTCCCCCTGAAACCCTGTTTAAACCTCCTAGAAGCCCCTGATTCCTATCTAAAACACGAGAGAACCTTGCCTTGTGGGTAAACCTTCGGCCAGGCCTCACTCTACTTAGGCCTCTTCTAGGGGATCGTATCTAGTAGAGTAAGAAGACGATTCTTGATGACTATTATATTATTAATTCCACGTGCAAAACCGTGTACTCTCCCGGTGTTTTCCTTTCGGGTTGGACCAAGATATTCTTCCCCACGGGATTTAATTTGTTCTAGCCAATAAGGGGCATACCTTCAGTGTGCTTCTAGTTCTGGAAGGAATTCTTAACCTCTCGATTAAAGACGAGAGGCAGTCCTGTTCTAAGGTCGGCCCACTCTTATCCTACTCCTACTCCTCCTACTTCTTCTCCTTCATCGTCGTTGGTCCTTCTCAAAGATTCTTTCATCAACCAGCGCCTAGAAGTCGCCCTCCCGCCTACCTTACTACTTTCCTTACTGAACTGCCCTCCTGACTTCAGATTCAAAGATAAAATTTCCCCGCCTGAAAGAAAGGATGGAATTCCTGATCCACTTAAACAACGAAAAAGCTTTCAAACAAATCAAGAGTGCGGGCGGAAAGGATTGAAAGAGCTTGCTTGAAAACTATAGATAGGTGCCTACCTGAAACTCGCCTACCCGAAACGGAAAGAGGTTTTTTCTCTCTGAAGCATTTTTTCTTTCTTTTCTTATTTGAACAGGAAAGAACTTAAACAAGGAATGAGCGAAAAGACCTTTCTTATCTTAAAGAGTACTGTTGCTTTCTCATAACTAAAAATCAAAAAAACCGATATTCAGAAATGTAGCTCTGTTGCTGACCTTAAAAGCTTACCGAACTAGCCTAGCGGTTTTATTCTCTATGACCTCACTTTCCTCATTTGTATGATCGTGCACCACAACACATACTTCACTCGCTGCGGTAGCGCTCAGTGTCGGTCGTGTACCCGGAGTGGGCGTCTCCTTCCCCACCTACCTTGCCATCAAAGTCGTAATGAGAAGTGTCCGTGAGATGATGAACCTTCCTCTTCAAAGCTAGACCCAGCTAAGCTAATTCGCTTTAGAGTGCCTCTATCTAGCTCTGATAGCGAGCGCCGTTCGTCATCTCGTAAATGACTTTCATCAATCAAGCCCTCTTTTTCCTATGTTCTTTTCCCCGCTCTAGCCCTGCCTGCTTCGGAAAATGTCTTGCTGGCGAACTAGAAAGAGTTACCTTCTACTGGAACCCTAAAACTACGATTTATGCGCTCTCAACATGCATTTGAGCAAGCTTCCGATCAGCCTCGTAGCCGTCTAGCTCTTTCTTCCCTCTCCTGTTACCTTTCCTGCGTTCATTAAGGCAGGTTGATTGCATTTGCTGAATGCTTCAATCGCTACTGAAAAAGCCTGAATGGGAATCATACTGAGGCTTCAACGTGAAAAATAACGCATTGAAATAGCCTTTGAAAGACGTTCACCTTGTGCTTCTTTCGAGGGAAGCACTAGCTTAGCACACAGCTCTTCTGTAGCTTATTGCTGAACTGAATTGCACTCGGTCCACACCCTAACCCTTCCCAAAATTTAATGTCTTTGAGTTGGTGGTAAGTGAGTAGAGCCCCTAAGTAACTCATTTAAGTAGATGAACCATGTAGCCAGGCATCACCTGACTGAAGAAAAAAGACAGGGTGTCGGAGGACCAGTCAACCTCGTAGCAAGGAAGACTCACTGATGATTTAGATGGAGGGCGGAATAAGGCACACAGAATAGTACGGAGTCGGAGATCATAAGACTAAAATCTTTTATTAGACAGTCCTATAGCCCGGGGCATGAACCATACATAGGATTTAATAGGGACGGGGTTCCAGTGAGCCCCAAGAAGGCAGGCACCAACCGAAGAGCATAGCATCGGAGACAGGAACTTCGCTCCAAAGAACACTTTTGAGCGACAGCACAAACTGAGCTAGATGTGTCGTCGACCACAGAAGTGGGCCACGCTTAGCCAATTCACCCGGTGCTTGGAACAAGGCTCATAGTTTGTCTCATATCTAGCCCTTCGTCTGCATGTTTCACTCATGCTGAACACCTACTCAATCAAAATGGAATTCGGAGACTTCGGAATAGTATCGAAGACCAGAATCAAGCTCGATAGGTTCAGGTAAGGAGGGTTTCAGGATTTCCGTGAAACAGGCATAGGAATCCGTTCCCTGCCAGCCTCTGTTTGACTTGGGAGGGGACCCAGCCCTCCAACGTTGCGTGAGGGGTGCAACGGTCTCATGGGGCGGATTTCTTAGAGAATGATGTCAAGTAGCCCTACAACCATCAACATACCCTGGCCCGTCAGGCTGCTTCTAACACCTTATCATGTCAATTGAAGTCCACCTTATTTAAGATGAGGCCCTTCGATCGATCGGTTCAACCGAATCAGGGTCTGACCTGTCGATCTTCAGGGAATTAGGGAACATCCCCCTCTTTATCACGAACCGACGGACAAACAGAAGTCGTAAATAGGAGTTTGGGCAATATGCTTCACAGGCTAGTTGTAGAAAAGCCCAAGCCATGGGATTTGATCCTTCCACATGCAGAATTTACGTATAACAGGAGCAAGAGTCGCACAACACAGATGAGTCCATTTGACGTTTTGTATGGGGCCAATCCAAACAGCGTCCTAGATTTGGTTCCTATACCAAACTCAGGCAAGATTAATGGGGATGTAAGGAGCTAACACGTCACATTCAATCCATTCATGAACAGGTTCACCAAAGGATTGAAGCTAGCAATGCTAAGTATAAAGAAGCTACTGATAGACATCGACGACCATTTAGCGTGTTCCCTATTATTTTAGTCTTGGTCGAGCCATTCCGGCTACAGGACCGAAAATAGCCAGATTGGAATCCCAAAGCACTTTCCAATAACTGAACCTCAACCGAGCTGCAGAATCCAACACTTAAAGCCTAGTGCCCTTCTCAAGTAGTAGTTTCGGTTTTACATAATAGAGACATCCCCAGCCTTATATATGGGCCCTTCTTTCAGAAAATGTACTTGATACGAACAACTCAACTACTAGTCTAGTATGGTAGTTTTTTTCATATGCATATACAAGGGCTGGTCTTTCTTCGAACTGAGCAAATAAATATAGATTCGATCTGCTCTCACTAACAAGAGTGTCTTTTGCTTTATAGGAAAACACCCACTTAACTAGCTTTATAACCAGATGCCAAAACATTCCGTGTGGTGAGAGGCGAGCGAAGTGAGGACGACTGTCAAGAAAGAAAAGAACGAAGGAGACGAGAAGCAACACGAAGCCCAGTTCGGACCTGAAGTCGATATTTGACTTCAGAACCAATGGAGGGTTTAGCAGCTGAAAGCATGTCTGCAGACTTGGAACAGATGAAAGAACAAATGAGAGAACTAATGAACATGGTAACTACCATGATGTCTGCACAAATTACTGAAAATCTGGCACAGACCCAGCAACCGCAGCAGGCAATACCATCGCAATCAATACCTGTTGGGCCTGGGGCTTCCTAGGTGACTGGTACTACCACGGAAATACCCACCCCAGCACAAAATCCTATTTTTCTTGCCAGATCACCAAGAAGTCAATCCCGATCAAGTAGAGGAAAAGAAGATGATAAGAAGGTGACAAACAAGCAGGAAAGTCTGGAAGAAAAGATCAGGGGTCTACAAGGAATCGACGCTTATGGAAGCGTAAACTTATCCGATCTATGCTTCTTTTCAGATCTGAGGCTCCCTTCCAAATACAAGACGCCCGATTTCAACAAGTACAATGGGTCAGGCTGTCCGTTCACGCATCTCCAGGCCTATGGTGGAGAAATGTGTGAACACATAAAATGAAGAATGAGAAGCTACTCATCTAGCAGTTCCAAAAGAGCTTGACAGGACCTGCTTTGAAATGGTTTGTTGAACTCAACCGTAGCAAGATCCGTAGCTAGAACGATCTGGTCAATGCTTTCTTGGCACAGTATCGCTTTAACACTAAGATGGCACCAGACCGTTACGAACTTCAGAGGATGCAGAAGAAGGGCACTGAATCATTCCGCCTCTATGCCCAAAGATGGAGAGAAATGGCAGCCCAAGTTAAACCCCCTATGCCCCAAGAAAAGGTAAGCGCCTTTCTAAGCACCTTGAAGGAGCCTTACTTCTCACACCTGATTGGGCACACTACTTCCAGTTACGACGAGTTGGTGATTGTCGGAGAAAGGGTAGAAGATGGAATGAAGTCTGGTAAATTGATAGATATACAAGCCTTACAGGCCATGTTAGAACAACAATCTAGAACTGGAACAAGTCAAAGAAGACCCACACCTAGGAAGCAAGAAACAGTCCAGAAAGGAGAAGTGAAGATGATTACCTCCACCGGGCCGAAAAGACAAGCAATCTATGTTCAGCCTATGGCTCCCCAGCCCTATTTTGTTCCTCAAAACAGTCAGCCATAGACGGGACAAGCTTAGCCAGTCACGGGGGGGGAACGCTCACATTACCCCTGCTGTACCGAACAAAGAACCAAAGAAGTTTGCGTACCAATCAAATTGTTGTTTCATTCCGTGGAGTTAGGGTCTTGAATTGGTGGAGAAGCTGGAATTGATAGCTAGGATGCTCCTTCCTTTGATACTGCTTTTTCTCGGCTCGGGCTACTGGCTCAGCCGCTACTAAGGACTCAGAATCTTGATCTCAATCAGCAGAATCAACAGAGTCAAAAGATGAAAGGGATGGAGGAAATGTGCAAAAACTCAGAACACGCAGTAATAGTGGTGCCTCAACGGGCTATGTATGGCTATATCTATCTACTAGAGCTGAGTCAACTTAGCTGGCTAGCTCATATACTGAAAATGCTGTTGCTTAATAAACTCGCTATGGATCCATATCTTTTTGAGGGTGGTCACCTGGTGGGTTTGGGTCATCTACTGTTATCGGTGCTACTGATGCCGGACCGACTGATGCCTTTGGTGCTGTGCTAACTTCTGGCTATGATGTTTCTATCTTAGCTACTGGTCCTAGGCACACTCAGCCCCACAGAAAAAGAACAGATTGTGGCTATGCTCCGAGTTGATGTCTTTGCATGGAGTCTGTGGGCTGCCCATGTGAGTGCGCAACAAGTTCGTTCCAGAGGGTAGTACCGAGTGTTGCAATCATTGAACTTCTTGCTAAGGTAGTATTCCAAATAGACCACGCTAACCGGAAAGCAAGTCCAGTCTGACTCGAATGGTGTGTAATATGTTTAACATTACTCATTCTGTCATGTTGCCAAAGAAACGAAAACGGATGTTGAGTCAACTGACTGGTCATAAGGCGTGCTAGACGTCCTTGGTCCTTAGTGCAATGCGAAATGCGAGAGGGAAGACTATTCCAATCGGCTGTTCCAAAGCGAGATGCTTGCCTGCCTAGAAATGAGACTTTCAGCGATAACATTTCCCACTCAATGGATGGTGCTGCTTTTGAATCTTTAACGACAACTATCTCCTATGGTTCGGAGATGCCTCACACTCTTTTTTTTTTTCTAGATGAGTAAACAAACCTCTGTAGCACTAACATCCGTCTTTCGCTTCGCGATGGACTGATTGTTGTACTTTGCTTTTCACAACTTGAGGATCTAAACGTTGGAATACCAGCCATGCAAACTGCACCATATGTGCTGGTGGAAACGGATGACGCAGAGAAAAAGGCAAGAATATTTCAATCCTAATTGCGTAGAGAAAGAATTGCTTTTCCCTAACTGGACCCTCGATTCGAATCCTCTTATAGAGAAAAGGATCACCTGGCACTGCTGTCAGCTTAGTCCTCTCTGTCAACTGGAAAGTATGGATTTGAGTGAGGAGTCAAATAAGGATTGAACCCTTACTATATTGAGCTAGCACTGGGCCCAGGGTTGACGGCATGGTTTGACCCTAGCCTCTCCAATGAGCCCCCTACCTAGTCAAAAATGAACTATTTAAGTTGTGCACTACCCTTGAGGTAAAATAAAGCTGTTTAAGCCACGGAGAACTCTTTCTTAACCGGCACACTATCAGGCTAGCTAAACTCCTCTTTCTCTGCCAACAAGATTACCTTAGAGATGGATTGTTAATTTCGTAGCATGTTTGAGATAGCTAGGGCTGATTGCTGAGGTTGTCTTCGGACGTCTTCAGATATCACCTTGCCAATGAGGCGCGGTGACCGGTTGGCATCTTCGGATGTTAATATGGTTTCCGTTACCTCAAGTGGAGGAACCATATGGTAGTGGTTTCTTACGCTACTTAGTTTACCAGACTAAGTGCCACCCCAGACACACCTCTTTTGGTGTGGCTTTAGGTGAGTTCTTTTCAGACTTCATGAGTGGTGTCAAGGGTTTCCGTCAGGGATGGGAGAGCACAACCCCGATTGTCTCCTTTTGATTCTCAACAACATGAGAGTAACCCCTGAGACGCTACAGCCTCGACTGGGAACTGCCAGATTGTTCAATGTTGGGATCACTGGGAAGGCATATCAAAGAAAGTGCCTTTCTCATTTCCAGTGAAACTCTTTGACAAACTACTTAAGTTGTCTGTAATAAGATGGCAGAGGCTTTTAGAAGAGCCTCGGGTGATGCGGAGTTACCTGAATAAGGTTCTCTTAATCATCCAGGATGGTCTGACTAAGGAAACCTGTATTGGTGCTTACCTCTTTTCGAAGGAAGTACATCGACTGGTTAAGAGTTCGGGGTTGCTTTTCACTGCGCTTTATTTAAAGCAGTGTGCTTCCTCACTTTAGATAGCCTATGGTGGTATATATACACCTGGGCTGTTGCCAGTCCCTGTATCCCTTACGAGATCTGGGTATCCGCGCATCATACCATCCTTTCATCGTAACTTGATTATGAGGAAGGATGAAAAGGCCGATGTGCTGGTCAAAATCCCTACAACCAGAGCCAAGTAGACAGATAGCGTTGCAGGCACCAATCCACCTAAGGGGAACCAATCAGTCCCCAAGCTGGTCCAAGCAGAGCTCGATGATTAGACGTAGGCCTTCTATGGTCCAGCGAGTTAGACTCATGCTTCACCATAAGGAATAAAGCATACTGGAGGAGTGCACTAGACCCGGTCGTAGGCGGGACGTAGCCATTCGCCTTCACGAAGAGGATATTGCTTTCAGACGGGTTTCTCAATCGTGCCTAGAAGCAACTAACCAAGGAAGCGACAGTGTTGAGTGCATCCTTTTATTCATACTATGGTACAGTTCAATGCGCTATCAGTCCAGCGAAGTAGTAGCAAGAAAAAGGGTACCAAGCAATCTCGCAAGCTTCAGTTTTCCAGTTCAGAATCCGATGTGAGGAAAAGAATCCTAGGTCAAGGCAGTAGCACGGTACGGGATCAGTCCCTTGTTCTCAGTGCTTAGTGTGAAATGACATAGTCAAGAGATCGTAGGATACCGGCAAAGGAAGAAGGTGGATACTATTTTTATTCCGATTCGGAAAAGAAGATGGATAATCTCAATAGTCAAGGTTGGTTTGAAAGAAAAAAAGGGTCCGATGCTAGCATGGGAAAGTAGCCTCTCTCATCTCTCTGCCTTAGTAGCCCATCTGTGGTACTAATTCCTCTCTTTGTCTCTACTTTATGGTTGTTAGTTCAAGTAGGCCAAGCTGAAGTCCGTCCGGTCAATCAATCAAGCATTCCATCAAAGCAGTAGGACGTATGGCTTATATCATCTTTCTTGCCAATCCGCTTTCAAGCTTAGTCTTCAAGTTAAGAAAAAAAGTACTGGCATTCTTCCTCTTAAATAAATCGGGGAGTGAATACTTTTATTCAATCAACTAGTAGGAGTTCAAGCTTGGAAAGAGTTCCTCGGTAGCTATCAAAGCAAAAGGCGTTAGCGCTGAAGTCTGAAAGTCAAGAATCTTGGCTCTCCTAGCTGCACATTCATTGTATAGAGCCACACTGTCCTTTCCTTGCTCCTTACTCTTTTTTAAGGACCATGCTTAATACGGAGATGCGCAAAGTGAAAAAAAAACCAACGAGGATAAGGGAAGGAGTAGCAAGTAGAAGCAGGACCGAAAAAACGGGAAAGGAAAAGAGATAAATAGACACATGAAAGAAAAAAAGAAAAAGGTGTCTAAAATCTCACCAATTTCCCATCCACACGAAAGATCGGATGTGGCTAATTGGAAATGTAGGTTATTGAATTGTGAAATGCTTTTGTTATGTACTTCATCTTTGGTTTTGAAAATGTATTCTTTTATATGGACCCGACATTTGAGTTCTTATATACTTTATTCTTTTACCAATCCATCAACACTCGGAGAGCAAGTTGAACAATATTTAGCACAGCGGGGGCAACCTGCGGAATATGGGGAACGGGGTTGCCTTCCTTACTCGGCGGGCATGGGACTAGGCTCAATCAAGCAGGCGGCATATAGAGAAGGCGAGTAGGTGTGAAAATCCTAACAGGTTTGACCAGAATTTGTTTCGTTCGAACAGCTTCCATATATAAACATAGAATCCAATTTCCTTGTCTAACGTGCTCTATGCATACCTCTTTATGAAGGCTAAAAGAGGACTACATCTTCTCTACTTGGGTATGTAGGATGAATGGGTATCCAGTGATGTGTACTTCTCTTCTCTCGTGTATAGCACAACCTTGGTCACAATTGATATGGCTATGCCTAGCAAGGACCTTCAGACGAGTACTACCGGCTACCTGCTAGCGGCTATCAAAAATGAAAACAGACTATGAGTGGCAAAGACCTTCTGTCAATGATTGACACCTTTAGGCAATGGCAATCAGTTATGACTGTTGCTTATGGGCGTCTATGTCTGGCGTATAATCGAAAAGTGAATTAATGTATGTAATGCATCGTCTCAATCTTTTCCTCTATTCTAGGTAGGAGCATTCAATTATTCCGTAGCGGTAAGTGAGGTCGAGGTAGAGTGTTGTAGAGTGGAATGGCGGGCTGGATGCGGGCGAATAGGTCATAATATTATCCATCAATCGAATAACTCGATCACCGGGCTACCCCAACCAACTACTATCTATGCCATGAATCGAATCAATCACTCACTATGAAGCCTTCTTCCTTGTATGGCCTTCCCGGATATGTTGACAGGTGCGTACTGAATAGCGTGTATGGATGTAAGCGTGATGCGGGGACGTGGGGATGGGTATTGTCCGTATATAACAAGCAGATGTAATTCAAAATTAATATCAGCATTTCTTTTTTGTGTGGCCGTGAATCAGTATGCTGGTCTCAAGTTTTCCTTCCTGGTACTAATTCTTTTCAATGTGGGAGAATGGGTCGAATCTTGAAGAGGAAGCCTTGGTTGAGCTGTCAGAGGTCCGGAAGAAGCATCCAATCGGAATTAGCTTACAGTAGTGGCAAGCTAGGTGATTGATCCTTTGATTTAGTCCTCCCAAGGGTGACCATGAAGAAGAGTCCAATTTGAGCGATCAGACGTCCCTGGGTTTGGGTTCCGCTCCTTCTCATTCATATTAATGGAAGTTCTTTGGGCTTCCTTCTTCTTATCTGGGAGCTGGGACTAAAACAATTCCCCCCACAAGGGGTACGGCTTTCATCCTTACACCGGGGAAAGCGGATTCTTAAAAAAGGAAGTTCTGTACTCGGTTGACAGATTCTTAGGCTCAATCTCAGGTCTCCGTCTTTGCTTGGCAGTTCAAGGGATTGGCTGTCAGGCTCGTTAAACCTTTACCGAGTTCCACGAGAAAGGTCCGATCTCAGCAAAGAAAGACGAATTGGATGAAGAGGTCGAATGATGAGGAACTCGAAAATACGCTCGGTATGCAGATCGCATTACACTATTGGTTGTTGATCTTTCGTGGCACGAGGTACCTGTATTGTACTCTGAGTTTCGTAAGGGTTAGTTGGCTTTCCCTTTCTCCAAGCCGACTCTTTTCATTGTGTGTGAGACTTCCTTCCCTGTGATGAATCTCTTGTCTCATCTCCAAATCCAAAAGGATGAGAGGCGTCTGTCCGTCACTCCTAATGGAAAGAGTACTCTCATTAAAGCAGGGTGACATAAGATAGTTGACCTCAGACCTCACACCAGATTTCCTCTTCCCGATCGCCCGTTGACATCAGATGCCCGGTTGGAACGATTGAGATCGTTTCCGACAGATAAAAGTATTTCAACTACTGAAAGGGGAATGGCTACTTCAGATGAACATCATTATTCTGCTTTATGGATCTATTCAATTGAAATTAAAGTTTCTTCTCGAGATTGAATTCCAATCTTAGGGATTCGCTACTAGCGCTCCTTATAGCGCTATGTGCTTGCCTTATGCCGTATACTTTTCTTTATTGAGATATGATCGGCTATTTCCTTATCTATTTATTTTCTTATACTTGCTTAACTCATACAGAAAAAGATTAACCAAAGATATGGCGCACCACATAGAGATTGATTGATTGCACAGTTGATTAAAGTGACCAATAGCGATTGAGATATAGATCGCGAGCACTCACTAAAGGAGGGCGATAGAGACTCCGGACAGCTCGACCTCTCCCAGCACCAGCTCGACCGAGTGAGACCCTTGGCTTCTCGTTAACAACAGAGACAAATAGGGGCCAGATTTCGATTGATTTCAAGAGGACCCATTGGGACATGATGGAACGTACACGACCAATCAAGACCGCTTGTGGGAGTTGAGACCAGGCGGGATATTATTATTGAATTTTTGAAATTCTTTATTCATATTCAATTGAATTTACTCCTTCAAGCGAAAGAGAAAGTGAAAGCCTTACTAGAACTTCAAATCAATGGTTCACTTCCTTTCGTGCGCTTGTTTCCTTATTTACCATGGCTACTTCTTCGTTAGCCAAACCTTGAAAGATCCGTTACAGGCAGAGTGATTGAACAAGCGATTGAAGACCGATGGCCGGGAAGGGAAGAAGTCTTTCAAGGACCTGGCTTCGTGGATAAGAAAGAATAGAATCAAGGGCCATGCCCGACCCAAGCTACTAGGCCAGGGCCAGAGGAGAGGAACTATTTCAAGCAAGGATGCTATGACCTCAGACCTGAGACCGATTGAAAGATATAGGAATGTATGAATCTAATGTCATCTATACCATGTTTTTGGGTTGTCATAATGTGACAGTTTCGACTTCCATCGGTCGACTTTTGTCGTCTCTGTCTATTCCATTTAGGGAATGGGCTTATTCATTCCGATTTCTATAAATACTTCTCCCCAGCCTCGGTCTAAAAAGCTCCTGCCCTTCTTGCGGGCTCTCAGTGATAAAATCTGGTTTTGGGAGTTACCGGTGCGAATACCTTTCTCTTACTTTGAATAATTAGCTCATGCCTTGTTGCTTGCTGTGCCCGGTGCGAATCCCCTTCATTCCTTTCTTTCTTTGCCGGGTCAAGGAGATTGGTTGGGTTCTTTGGTAACTTATTCCACTTCTTTCAGTGGGAGGAGTTTCATCAGCAGCAGCGAGGTCAAGCCATAACGCTTCAGTGCAAGCTCCGCCTTCGCAAGCAGTGGCCGACAGGCCCTTTGAAATGAATATCCTTTCCGGCCCGGTACTAGAGGAGAGGGGAGAGCAGAACGTCCTCTGAGTCCCTCAACTGAAACTTTCACTGGAACAAGAACCTAACCTCAAGCCAACTTTATAGAGGGCTTAAAAGCGCCTTGCCTCAAAAGAGAGATAGAGCTCTGCTTCTTCTGCTTCTGGTTTTAGAGGTATGAGCTATTCTTCTTCTCTTTCCTTTTCTCTTATAAAGAATGGGTCTCTTCCCCTGGCCTTGTTGTCTCTATCGATCTCACAAGTCTCTCTAGTATAGGCAAGGGCTCATTTGTGAATGAATCCCTTTACTATATTCCTCTCCTCCTCCCCCAGTCTGGTCCCCTTCTTTGTATCAGTTGCAGAGCTTAGGTCGAAAGGAGCTTTGGGAAAGTCCCCAACTGGTCTTGACCGACCAACTGTTGAAAAGCCCTTGCTTGGGTCAGCTCTTCGGGGGTCAAGTCTTTTGAAAAGCTTTTCTGAGGCCACATTTCTTAGTAAAGGCTTTTGTTTGTGGTCTGCGATGGGTCTAGCCCCATGAGCCTCTCGAAACGTTCTCAAATCGGCCTCTTTGTTGTTATTATTGCGGGCGTACGGTATTACGGCCTTTATTATTCCACTCTCTCAAAATGTAGAGCAACGAATCGAGAATCTCTCGCTATGTCCCCATTCCTTTCTTCGATTCTATGGCCGATCTTATTTAATCCAAAGCTGGTGCAAGCGATCTCATAGGTGGGGAACTCGAGATAGGAAAACATCAAGCAAGACAAGAAAAGGCTTTTACTTAAGAAGGCTGGTTCTCCTCTTGTGAATGAACCAGGAAGAGATGGAAGATGGGTAAAAATGACACAGGATAGAAAGAGGGAAGTAGACCAAAGTGGAGGAAAGAAGAAAGCTCAAGCAAGGGAGAATGGAATCAGATGTAAACCAAAGTCGGAGAGGCCTTAGGTAGTAGTAGTAATGGGGATGCCTTCAATTCAGACAAGAGATGACGCACGCTTCACAAGGAGGCTTGGAAATGGAGTACTTATTGCACCTGGCACTAATAACTCGAGTGCCGCTGCTGCTACGGGGGAGATTTTTGAAAAGACAGGAAGCGCTATTGGACCTGGACCCTTGCCAGTTAATAGTGGAGCCTTACCTTTCCAAAAGGGATGGATTCCCGGGAAGGCAAATTCTACCTTGACAGAAGACTTTACTAAACTTCCATAACCTTGAATGAAAAAGTAGATATTTCGATATTTCATTAAGGGAAGAACTCTTCCTTTACTGATTAGAATGATATTCCTTTTATTGCTTGCACCTACCAGAAGGAGGAGAGATCCTTAATTACTGATATCGAGAAAGCAAGGACGATATGAGTGTTCGCTAATGTCAGCCCTTTGATTGCTTACTTCGCTATCCAAGCAGGATGAGACTTTGCGAGAGTTTCCAGATGAGCAGGAAGGTCTGGAGGACGTATTACCGGAGGAGAGGACATATTGAATGGAAAGAACGAAAGCGACGTACGTACTGGATTGACCAGTGTGTGCCAACTACTCTACTTCCCTATTTCTTGCTTTTTAACCTCCCCTTATTGGTGCACTCTTTCCCCCAATTCACCGATAGAGAAGAAAAAGATAAGCAATGACCGGACTAGACCAATGAAAGTGGACCAAGGTTTTTATTCGTTAGCCAAGCGTGCCTATTATAGCGCCTCTATTACAGAAGGGAAAGCGATGTGCCCTATTGACCAGCCGAAGAACATCCTTATAAAAGAATGAATGGGAAGCAGGCCCGGTCTATATTGCTAGAGTTATGCTTAGTTCACCTCCCTCCATTCTTATATTTATATTCCGTCTCTAAGCTTCCCCCTTAGTACCTGCTAAGACTTATTTCCTCTCGACTATAGTTGAATGGAAGTTTCATTTCCTAAGTCTCAAATAATTTCTTTTATTGAGTCCCCGTAGTGCATTCCCCTACATAGTCTGTAGATTAATTAAACACTAATAAGGCTTGCAATCAATATAAAAAAGAGAATTCCAGATTGAAGATCTCTTGACCCATATACGATCCAGTTCTACATCTTAGCGCTGAACTAATGAATGCTTTACTTCGCGAGTCGGGAATGGCATCATTTATTAAAAACTGCTAGCGTTGACAAGAGATGAGCTAAAGAGGTGGCCGGGCAGTTTACCAGGCCCTACCACATACAGACAGCAAGCAAGAGCTACGCCGGCTTATCTAGAAAATCTCATTGTTGCCACCCTAAATACTACTACCTCTTTGCTAAGCACAGGAATGCTTGATCGAGAAAAGCAAGCAAAGAAGCAGCAGGATACGGAATATGAAGGGGCTGGAAGTAGAGCCAATGACCAATTGAAGAGTTACAAACTACAGTATAAAGCCCCCAATCATGCTCTTGCCAGTGGCATAGATTGTATATACTCTCGCCAATTAAGGAAAATTGTGCGCTCCACGAAAAAACATAGGCGGTCGTCCCTGGACTTAAGGAAGGAAAAACAAAAAGTGCCCCTATGACTCTGGTTCTAGTGAAAGTGATGAAAGTATAGCTGTGCTCCAATTTTTCGGGTAAAAGTTCTACGGTGAAGAGCCCGGTCAAGGCGACCCTATTAAAGAGAACATTCAGGACATCAAAGCCGATGCGATGGTAATCTCGTCCTTAGTTGCCGAATCTAATGGAGGTTTCATTCTGACGGATCAACCATAATTGGCAGGTAAAACGAGGCCTCGACGGAGATGATGGATGGGAACTCCTACTCTGACTATAGTTGCGATCTCTAAGCGGATTTTCAGTCATCTATCCCTTTTCTTTCCCTAACGAGTAAAGAACGAGTGTTGAGCGAGTAAAGTGCCCCATAAGCTATAAGGGCAAGCTATATGTATAAATTTCGTGAGCAGCGATTGAATTGAACGTTCCAAGTGACCTGACCTCATGAGCTGGACTCGAACCAGCACCTTTGGGCAAAAGACAGACTTAGTGAACTTCCCTTTGATTCGAATCATGCCTTTATGGGTCTACTTTTCATATTTCCGTATATTATATAAAGAAGGGAGTGACGTCTGACCCATTACTTGACCTCCGGCTAGCTCTAAAAAGACGCTACCCGATGAATGCAATAACTTGACCCTACCTTTTAGGCATATTCGGGGAAGTGCCCTTTTTCACTCCTACTTAACTATAGAAAGTTCAACTTCCCTTGCTTCTTCACACTTGAGATTCGAAATAGAAAGCTAGTCTTTGTATAGTATCCTTAACCATCTTCCGAAGTTTTCAAGACCGACTCTTTCAACCGCTCAGACATACATCCCCTATACCCCTCCCCTAGGCCTTACTCTTTCATTACGCCAATCATGCAAGAGTTTACTATTTTAGATCTTTGGGCTTTATACCCTTTAGATCATTAAAACATGCGAGGGCCTCTTGGAATTACTTTTGATTCCATGGGATTTCATATCCAGGATCATTGAATCCAGTTGTTCTTGACCGTAGATGCCTTCAAGCATCTCGACTACCTGATAGGTTCGTGATGCTGCCGATTTTGGCATTCGGTTATCAGCTCGAATCTTATGGCTAACCTCAACCGCCTCGTCGACTTGCTTCTCCTGGTATTCCATGTAGTCACGCCATTCCTTTGAGCTGAATTCCCGTTGCTCAACCGTAGGAAACAATTCTCCATCTTGGGAGTCAGACTTGCAATCAATCCCTTTTCGTCTTAGGCGCACAACTGCGCACTCTCCGAAACGGAAAGATAAAGACCACTTTTAAAAGTACCAGCCAACTCCTCATTAGAGGCTTCGTCGGTGTACTCTGGGAACCTTCTCATCTGAGAGGGATTCTCAACGCTCTGCCTCTTCAATCCTAGTGATTCGGATGTTGGGATCATTGAGAGTACCTTCCGACCAAGCTTTTATGGCCGTGATCATCCTCATTGTGGTCTTATTATCCACTGTCTGTCGACGCGCTTTCTTGTTCTGTATGATGACCCAATCTTCCGGTTTAGTAACCACCTTTGGATGATCAATGGCCACGGCTACTATCGTCCCAGGAGGACGGAGACTAGGATCGACAAACTCTTGATCATCCGTCAGGACATTGACTCCCCCATGGTTTGGCAGAGGATTCGTGTTCACATTGGGTTGGAGTCGGGCTGCCTCCTGAGTCTTCACTACGTTTGTATCCAGTAAGTCCCAGATCATATGCTTGAGCAGGAAACAAGACTCTATATCATGCCCAACTTGACCGGAATGGTATATGCATTTCAGCTCCGAATTATATGACCTGGGGAGAACGTTAGGAGGAGGTAAGGCTGGCATAGGAGTCACTTGCCCTGATGCGAGTAAGCGATTGTAGGCCTCTGCCATTGTGATAGTAAGAGGTGTGAAGATTCGCCTCTTTTTGTCCATCTGCCTTTGTTGATTTACCCGAACAGCATTGTTCACTGGAGGCGCAGCCGGCGGGGGTGCTGGTAAGTTCTGCACCGGCTGGGCCGGAACTACTTGAACAGGAGGAATGTACGCCTGAACGGGCGGAGGATACTGGTTCGCTCCGTAAGAGGCGGTCGGAAGAATGGTCGCGATGTCCCCCTCCTTCTTCTCAGGCTTCCTAGTCATACCGGGCTTCTTAATGTAGGAGGACGACTCTGCCCCGGCATGGGAGGTATTGTCGGTAATACATCCTGATTTCAGTGCTGCCTCAATTGCTTCGCCTTGGCGTATGATGGCGTCTCTAGTCTACGCTTACGCACATCCTTTCGTGGTATACTCCTTTACAAGTGGGCAAGAATCGCTGTGACTTTTCTATGTCCGAGAGAGGAGGGTCTACTTGAGCTGAGGATTCCATCTACCTGAGGACGTATTCTCGGAATGACTCTGTAGGCTTACGACTCATTCCCATCAGATAGCACCGGTCAATAGTTAGCTCACAGTAAAGACCATACTTTTTGAGAAAGGCGTTTGTCAGGTCAGGCCAGGTACGAATTTAGGGTATCTCCAGTCTGGCAAACCACTACAGAGCTGAACCAGAGAGACTACGCTGGAATAGTTGCATGAGAAACTTCTCATCATTTGAATGCCCGCAGAGGGCTCCTACATAGAGTCTTAGATAAGCGACCGGGTTCCCCGTTGTACTTGGCAAAATCAGGAACTTTGAACTTATCCGGCCATGGATGTTCAGGGTAGAAACAGAGCTGGGTAAGGTTCATGTTTCCATAGCGACTGATCCCTTGCACCGACTTGATAGCCTCCTTCATGGTCTTGATCTCTTGAGCTACCCCATTGTCTTTTGGCTCAAGCAGAGAAGTAGCCGTGAGAAGGAGGGACGCTTCTTCACCCTCAGTTTCCGCATTGACAAGACCTGGAGTTGAGGTATACGTTGGAAGTGCATTCGGAAGTTCCCCAGCGACTGTGGGAACATGGAGAGCTCCTCGATTTGGTGGAAATTGAACAACCGGAGGTGCATACTGTGCCGCGAACTGCACTTGATGTCTAGAGAACTATTCTTATAGGATCGGACTAGGGAACAACTATCCCACACCGGAGGAATGAAAACACCCCTTTAACAAGAAAGCTACGCACCTTTGAGTTCTTGGGGTGAGGTGCGAAGCTAGTTCCCGAGTAAGTAGCTAAAGCAAGAGGGCAATCAAGCAAGCGATCGTAGGTACGCTAAGTAACTTGTTATATAAGCAGATTGGTGTGGAGCTAGATCCTCTGCTAGAGTAACAGTGGTTGTGTAGCCAGGTTCACCCGCCCAATGCCAATAATACGAAGAGTTAGCTTTGCTACCCTGGCTCAGAGAAAAGTCTACTTGCTTGCTAGAGAAGGTGACCCTTTCGTTTTCGGGTTTGCTTGTCGTTTTAGTTTGAAAAGAGATTCTTTTAGTGTTCCGTGTACCTTAGTACCTTAGTATATAGAATAACAATATACAGAATTGCTTAAATAACTAAGCGCGTCCAAAATCAGAGTCACGATCTACTAAAGGGCTAGTAGCTTGATTGGTTCGAATCCAATTCGTGAGATGGTTTTCGAAAGGCCTATCTTTTTTTTTTTTCCAGTATACTGCTCTCCAGAGTGAATGAACATAAGTCCAACCTAATATCATGAATATCCTTCGCCCATTATCTCCTCATCTTCCTATTTATAAGCCACAGCTCACTTCGACGTTTCCCATTTTCCGTAGATCCGTCTTTTCTTTTCTCTTACTTGCGATTGTTTTCATTTTCGTTTATTCGATTATTCTCATGATGGGGCTCGACCCTAACCTATTTACTATTAAAGTAGAATCAATGATCCTAGCGAAGGGACTCTCCTTTTTGTTCCAAAGGATCGGATGTCTCTTTTTGGCAGAAATTATGACAGTTGTTTTTCTGGACGAGCTGGCTAACATGATGGTGAACTCCGGCGGGGCGGATTCTTCTGCTTCTGAAGGCACTTCGGGCACAAAGCCTCCTGTTCTGGCAACCCCAGCCTCATCCAAGAATTCTTCCCTAGGGACCGCGCCTCCTCTCGTGCATCATATGTTGCCCGGAGACGGTTCCGGCGCTTCGAGCTCAAACCCTCAGGCTAACCTCAATCTGTCACCGCGGGAAGAAGTGGAAGTTCCCGAGCTTGACCTCAACATGATCCCTAGCCCCTCGCCTGAGCCTTCCCCTCCTGCGGAGCTCGAGCCTTCCCCGGACCATCTAAATCAACTCTTACTAGCAAAAAAAATCGAGTTGAAAAACGAATTGGCTTCTTTGATCCAGAGGGACAGGCTACGAAAGTCCCGCTCTTGGAGAGGGCAAGAATTCCTTCTCCTCTCTCTTTCGTAGACAAGCTCATAAAGGGCTCTGTATCTTGCAATGTCAATCAGGGAAATGGCCCCCTTCCTACATGCCATGAACTTGATTGTCTCAACAGATGGCTGATGACGAGGTGTAATTCGCTGAAAGCAAATGACCCAACTCAATGGCAAAAAGATCATGAAACCGCGATTCAATTGTTGATTAGCAGAAAACTTCATGAATTATTATAATTCATGGAATAGAAAAAAGGGTCAAGGAAGCAAGAAGGAGGCTACTCCCCGAAAATGCCCTTCTTATATTATAGCATGGATTTCTTTGTCGTTGGGGCTAAAAATTCACCTTGTGACTCCTTCCTTCGGTCGAGCGTTCTTCGGGCGTCGATTAATCTATCACAGGCCGCTCTGTCATTGTCTGATTTTTGGTTGTCTGATCACACTCGTAATTATGTATCTACTTATCGTATTTTTGCCCCTGCTTGGTAGTTCCGTAGCAGGTTTTTTCGGACGTTTTCTAGGATTAGAAGGAACTGCTATAATGACCACTACGTGCGTTTCATTCTCTTCGATCTTATCTTTGATTGCTTTTTATGAAGTCGCACCGGGAGCTAGTGCTTGCTATCTAAGAATTGCTCCATGGATCTCATCGGAAATGTTTGATGCTTCTTGGGGCTTCTTTGGCGACCGTGAAGTCACCGGATGAATTGCCAAGTAGATAGATCAGATCCGGACGTGGCTGTTACTTCGCGGCGATACGGACTCGACCCACTCCTACCCACCCCGGTGCACCATAGCATGTCGGGAATAAGGGGGGACATACTAGACGTAACCACTCCCTTGGTTGGGGGCTGTGCCGCCCTACCTTTCGATCGATACACAGTTGAGGAGGCCGATCACGAACGCTATAGGTGTGGGAGCGATCCTGGTCAGGGAAGGCTAAGACGGCGCCTCGCATATGGGTAGCAAGAGGGCGCTTATGCCCCGACGGTGGGGCCTTATGGGGAAGGGCCGAGCCCAATAGGGACAGCACACCCCCCACTTCAAGCGCACCTCTGTATCGACTGAATCACTCTATGTTTTAAACTTTACGCTAATGGAACAAGTTAGTAAAGTAGCTAAGCTCTTCCAGGGGGAGATTCTAATACAAGGAGTACTTGCACCATATGTATTTTATCTTATCCCCCCATGTAAATTTCAATGTAATTATATGATACTTGAACAGGCCATCCGCTTACATTGATTTGATTGAGATTCACTCATGAACTCTGGAACTGGTTTAGCTAGCTCCTTCACTCTGGAAGGAAATAAAGACATCGAAGAGATGAACTCCTCCTACATCAGATAGATTGAATAGGCCTTTTTACTATCGAAAAGAGGCCTTATAGCTCGAGTCCTGAACCACTAGAATGGGCAGACCGCAAGTCAATAAGCAAGAGATCGTTTCCAGTTTCCAGATGCAAGAGTTGCAACCGATTAAAGCGAGAAATTCGAGATAGAGGCCTATAGAGGCTTACTAGTAAAGGGACCGGTTGGAACGACTGACAGAAGAAAGAAAAGCGGGAAGGCCATCTATTTAAAAAAAGAAAGTCATTCGTGGACTGATTCCGACTGATTATTGGACAGATGACCCTTTGCCATAGACCAATTGCAAGAGATTCGCATTACCATCAAACAGAAGACCGACCGCTTGCCCCTTACAGATGAGCTGACAATGCCGGGGGCAAGTCTTTATAAAGGAAAGAACTATGTCTACATTAAATGAATTGATTCGTTTAAGTTTCCGAAGTAAGTTCGCCTAGTTTTAGGTTTTCGCACCTTCGTTGTAGAAGCACCTCTTTCCGACGCTAAGCGCAAAAGGCACTCGAAGGAGTAGTGGGACCAATCATCACTACCATAGGGCTCTAGTGGTAAATCCTGCCACCTCAGACTCCTATTTCCCCTCATGTGTCAACAAGCCAGTTGGGTGCTCTCCCTTAACGTGGTAGGACTCTGTTGCAGGTCTTGACGTTGGCTGATTAAAAAAGGCATCCCTCTTTGCTTTCTAATCAGCTAGTTTGCAGGAGTCCCGTAGACCAATCAAAAGAGGAGGAAGACCCCCGCATCTTTGTCAGCTGGCTAAGTCGGGCCGCTTCCCAATTGGCCCCATTTTTTAAAGTTTTAGGTTTGCTGGCAATGAGCCTCCTACCATAAGAAGTGCCCTGCTAGCTCGGTCAGTGGGCTTGCTTTTATCAACTGCACAGCCCTTTCTATATATATGGCTAGCCGCCCTATCTAATAGAGGAATTGAGTGGGGAATCTACCTGTTCTCCCTATCGGTCTTTTATGGGTTCCCAATCCTGTCTTTGAATAAAGCTCTGCCAGAGATTCAGTACTTGACCATGCCTCCGGCTGTACCGATATTGATTCAATTCCGGTACGTCTTAGTGATTCTCTTGCCCAAGAAGAAAGATTTTGTTTCTTTTAATATGCCTTATTTGTATTATAAGTGTTGAATAATGGCTCTTTCCACGAGGGAAATAGTCATCTATAGAGTCTCGGTTCATTCTGCGAACATGTTACATAAAAAGTCACCTTCCTCTGAGCTAATCCCAAGGAATGATTAAAAACCTTCCACCAGGATTTGCCCTAGTCCCAGAGCTTATTCTAGCGCAACAATGGATTCTGATTAAATTGGACCAAGAGCGTCTACGCAAAGAACTGATTCTATACCAGCAGTTGATTCTGGGCCTATTCCTCTGCTACTATTATACTTGTCGGAGACATGAAAAAGAAATTGATAAAGTGAGATCCATATTATCGATATCCCACTAGCTCATGTGCAGCTGATTCAATTGATAGTATCACAACTGATACGACAAGACCGATTATTCACTCACCAACAACACCGCATTCAATAGCAGCATTCGATGCCTACAGCCCAAAGTTTAGAGCCTTTTTTTATAAGTCAGTGGAATCTGTATGCTCAGAAGCCCGATTCAAGTAGTAACTTCACTTATTCGGTACCTCACAAGGGGCAGGAACTGCTATAAACACTCTTCGCGGATGGGTCTTTATAACACAATTAATAACTCTCTATCAGGGATTATAATCCGGAACGAAAGAAGGATAATGCATTTGCATGGCAAGAATGTTAGGAAGCTAACATCTCTGATCTGAGTGAGTTGGGCTAGTTTATTCCGAGGCCCTCCCACTCTAGGACTTCAATTTCATAATGATGTTATGCTCGCATCTGGTAATGGTACTCCATCAAAACAAATCTTGATTGAACCTACTATCTATCTATATTTGCTCAGTGGATACAATATGTTCACGGTAAGGCCTTATATGGGTTTGATGTACTCTTATCCCCCGCGAATGATCCTGCATTCAATGTGGGTAAAAGCATATGGTTAGCTGGTTGGTTGGTTAAGTGCTATTAATGAGAATCAAAATTCGTTATTCCTAACAACAGGGCCTGGATACTTTTTGTTCACCTTGCCATTGCTCTAGGTCATATCATTTGTCTCATCCATCCTTTATCCGTTCTTGAGAATCGTCTTCTAAAGGAGAATATTCTAATCGTCGTCCCTTTCATCTTAATCTCGACTTCGCCTACACACACCCGCTACCAGGCGGCAGGGATCCGCTCCAACTTATTATTCCCCCATGAAGGACAGCAAGAAAGGCTCGCTAAGGAAGTAGGCGGCTTATCAACTTGACCTTACCCATATAATTAAGCCCTAGCTCAAAGATTTTAGTTTGAACAAGACCACATAGTCTATTAACTAAAAAAGGCTTTTGATCGGTCGAATAGGGTCTGGTCCCCCTCACTGCTTTCTCAACGTGGCTTAAAAGCCCCGCTATTGGCCTTCCTCGCGTTTGTTTCAGCGGATTATTCCGATTAAGCAGATGGCACTTCTTCCTACCTCTGCTTGGAAATCTTAGCTTGACTTCATTCTTTCAAATAAGAATCATTCATTCTATTTCAAGTTTTCCGCTTTAATTATCACTTCTAGCATCTTAGCTTGAAGATCTAAGTTTATTTTTAAGAACCTCTTTTTCTTCTTATCTTAATTAAAGAAAAAGAGTTGGAACACGGTCTCATAGTTATCCCACACGGCAGCTTCTGATTTCGCAGGCAAACCGTCGAGCCCTTGTGCCTTCCTCGCCCGTGAGGGTTGGAAGCTAACTGCCGGTTCGCCGTCGCTCATTGCACTCTATTCTCCATCCAAAAAGAATGGGGGGATTTCCACAAAGAACCACTCGTTTAGTGAAAGGAGAGGCCTCTTCATAGAGCTGGGTGAGGAGGCGGTAGAGGTGAGCGGGTTAGAGCCTGGCCCGAAAGCAACAGGGGATCCCCCCTCTTCGCCCCGATGACCCATACTTAATCAGGATCCATTATGCACGATATGCCGACTCCTACTGGGAATATTGGGTACTCGTTGATCTAACAGGAAGGATTCATAGACGTATAACTCACTTCCTACGATCCAGCCTTCTCCGGGGCCGATGCTTCTCACATTCATCACACCGGGGTCTGTAACTCGGTTTTCGTATCTATAGAGGTGCCCTTATGTTATTGTCTCTCGATCATTCGGTTTAGTTGTTCATCGGACCTATGATTTCAGGGATCGCTCCACTCCTTGTGCAAACAAACGCTCTTTGCAGGTCTCCTTCCTTCTTGTATGGCACCGAAAGGTCTTATGGTAGCGCTACATATACATAGAGGGCTGTGTGTCGAGCGATATAGTCAAACTCGGCCTACTACGGCCAATTTCCTCGTTTTGCACACCGTCTGGCTAAATGGATCTTTGGATACGGCTCATTCTAAATGGTTTGGCACCCTCTGGTCAAGGCAACCATAGCCAAAGAAAGAAAACCAAAACAGCTGGTTCCGACCTTGAGGTCTATTCTCGTCTTTCCCCTTATATACCGCCAAGCGGGAAACGAGGAAGCGCCTGACTTTGAACATAAATCTCTCACTCTGAACCTTCCGACCGATCGGTGGTCATGAACCTTTTTATATTATATTATTACGGAAAAACAAGAGTTGGAACCTGAGAGAACTCAGTATGGAGAATGTCAGTTCGGTGGTTATGTATGGGATGCCCAGACATTGATTGAGAAGGACGCTGCTTTCTGAGGAGCATCAGTTCTATTAGCTACTACTCTTATAATAGATACAGACTCGGCGGTGGAATCCCTTTTGCGAAAGAGTTCGGTTACCAGCGCTTCCCTTATATCTCCGATCTAGCAGCAGATCAATCAATCTTTCATTCCTTCCCTCTTGTGAGCTTGACCGGTGCTCTTCACCATGTGTCTTGAAGTCAGGGTTACCTACTTCTGTGGTTTCACCTTTTTCTTTTGGGTGTAATAGCTTCAAAGTTAGATAGTTTACGATGTCCCCTCATCAGACAAGCCCACTTCCTAAGCCTTTTGTAACGCGTGTCCCAAGGTACGCTCAGTTCCGGTAGAGCCTGGAGCGACCTGAAGATACGGGTCACCTTTCCCAAGGAAGGCACAGTGGGAATTTGGAGCGAATCGAGCTTGGTTTGGTCGCCCTAAGCCGAAGCTTCTTATTTATTGATCTTGCCCAGCGTTAGGGAGGGGTTTTCCCTCTCCTCATCAAAAACGACTTCTAGATAGGGTTTCCTCCTTCCTTTCGTGCAACCTGATCTAAATTTCATCGTAAAAAAGGAGACCTTCGCTAAGCATGTCAACGTCCGTACGGGAGCGGATTGCCGATGGATGGAGGCGGCTGAATCTAAGAGTTTAGTTCCAGGAGACTGAACAACATGGCCTGAAACAGGACAGACTCATTGAGGGAGTGAGCCCCCGTGCTCCTCTTTTGGGATACGCCATTCGGCTCGGCTCACTCTCATGGATAGACCTTCGGTCAACTACATGATGAAGTCAACTCACTTTGCTTAACACAGGGCAGCAGAGCAGGACTTCTTTCTCAAGCTTCAATAAGTTCAAAGAAGTGCCAGATCGAAGGAACTCAGAAAGCATTTCCTCGCTTTCTTTCGACCGCTTTCTTTTCTCCTTTCTAAATCTGTATCTGAAATAAAGCCTTAAATCAAAACGATCTTTCATTTTCCTAAGAGATCGTGGATCGTCTTTCAGTTGGCACGGGATATCAAGTCCTGGCGCGCTTAGACCATTACCGGAACCGGCACGATAGTCGGGTGTACGCCATGTACACGAAGCCTCGACCCAACCACCATCTTTCTTTTTAGCGGCAGTTGTCCCTGCTTCAACAAAAAAAGGAATTCATCTCGTTGCACTGTGCTTTATTGCTTCTTACCACCCTCCGGAATCGAATTCATTTGCATTTGTTCTCTTTCGCAGTCATACCTTTATCTTAGTTGCTATGGACTACTTTTTTACAAAAATAGAGCCAGAACCACTCTGAAAGGTAACTAAGAAAAGGGCTCCGCAATCGCATCCTATTACTGTACATGTTGATGATCTTGTATACTAACCGAGATTACATCCGCACTCGCCTGAGAACACGTAAGTCCTCCCTTTAATTGTCTTGTGTTAGGTTTTTCGAACATACCCGGTATGCCTGCATGTCGATAGTTCGCTCCCTCTCTCTCTCAGCTAAGGAAAGAGATAGATAGAGAATTCACGCTTGTACTTTGTTATTTCCTGCGGATCTCTCATCTCGTTACTTCTCTCTTCTTGTTATTTCCCACGTGCCGTACCATACCGCTCAGGAAAACAAAGAAGAACCAGGCTAGGCGACTCCTGTTCCCCTTTCTAAATCAACTTGTCCTTGCGCTTAAAACTTGCGAGCGAGTGTCGATCGCTCCTTTGCCTGGGCAAGATCTGACGACTCTTGTCCAAAGATAGTTGGCGGGTTATGAATTTAGATTTGCTACTGCCAAAGAGGCCAGGAACGAGCTTCCGCTTTGTCTAAAGAGAAAACCTATTCCCTTCTCTCTTCCTAATCAGCGGATTCAAACAGGTGAAGCCCCCTTCTCTTCTCATTGGCACGGATGAATTAGGTACATCTTGTTTCTATTACTACCGAGTAGAGGACATTTCATTCACAGACCTTGATCTTTAAGGTAAAAATGGGCCTTAGTTGGGTGACCGTCCCCGTTGGATGACCGGCCCATTCTTAGACTTGGTGAACTCCTGTCGCGATGAATTAAACTCCGTTCCATGCTTGTCAATCACATCGGAAAGTCGTTGGCTCGGCGGAGACCTCTTTCGGCAAAGAATTATACAACAAAGCCCGATTTGAATCATTATGCTCGATAAAAGGAATAGGGGAAGCTCCAATAGAAAACAGCACTACTGCTAGTAAGATAGCGATCCAGGCAAGCGCCAAAAAAGGGGGCACAAGCAAGCACAAGAATCAAAGCAGGCAAGGGCGTGTGAAGGTTGAAAAAATAAGTTAAAGAGGCATAGAGCACAGCTTCAATTCATTTATGTGATTATGGAATCCCAACTTAACGAACAAAGGGAGGAAGTCGATCTTGTTGGTACGGTACCATTGACTAAACTAAACACCGAAAGAATATCGATTTCAAACAGCAAATCAATGCAATAAAGTGAGTTCAGGATTGATAATAGAGTGAATAGAAAGAGAAAAAACACATGGTTACGCTTTCGAAGCTAGCTAGCTTAACTTAAGCCGTTGCGCGCTAAGAGCATCACTGCATTCATTAAGATAGATTGAAAGTCTGTAGTTGACAAGAAAAATAGGCAATGAAAGGCATTCAAGTTACGTTGTCAGTCTATGGTATCGAAGCTTCGGCTTAGTCACAATCTACCTTCCCTCTTGTTTCAGAGGGAATGTTAGGAGTTCCCCTTATGTAAGGAGTGAGTAACGAGTGAGGAAAGCTCTATCAAAGGCAGTTGAGTGGACTTCTAACTAGTAGCTAGTCTGAGGTAAACAACTGAACGATTGGTAATTGAGTTCAGGACTGGTAATTGAATCATAGACTAAGCATTGTGAAGAGCTCAACTTATTATAATGAATGCAAGGATTCTGGGCTATTTCCGAACTCTAATGAGGAACGGAGAATCACCCATTAAAGCTGTGGAAGTAGGGATTTAAGCATTCATTAAAGCAAAGTAAACGATACACGTTGATTGCGCGGATAAGCTTTCTTTCCTTCTAACGAAGGCAAGCCGTTAGTCAAGAGGTTAGTTACCAGTTCTTAGTTCATAGGTACTCCCTTGCTCCACCTTTTCGGCCTAGTCACTCTCTCGTCTTATAGCTAGGAGTGTTCAACAAGAGTTGTGAGTGTGAGTGACTCTAAAAAGAGAACAAGCTATCAAGAGTGAAGTTAACAGAGTCAGTATTAACACCTAAAGTCGGCAATCACTCTCTGTCCAAAGTTAGGAGTTCCGTTACTAGTCATCGACTCAAAGAGTCGGGAAGGACAGTGTAACCATCCCTCGTTAAGAGGGAAACTGCTTCTAATGCTATTTAACTGGGCAATTTCATTACTTTAATTCAGCGGGAAAATCTATCTTAAAGCAGAAAGACAGATCGCTTCGCTTAAGCTCGGGCAAGGTAAGCAAGAGCGCGCGCTAAACATGAATAGCCAAGCAAAGGGAGGTAAGGAAGGAACAGATTCGATACTAAAGAGCAATAAGGCACTCCTAAGCGAAGAAGGCAGTGAGCTCGGTTCAAGAACTTGCCTGCATGAATTAATCTTTCGAGAAAGCACGGTGCTTTGTAAACCGTCTAACAAGTGTCTTGTGAAGTTAGCAACTATAGTTTCATTTTCGGGATTGGATTACTTCCCTGCGTTAGAGGGAGTTATGAGAGAGTAGCTACTATGGTCAAAGCAAAGCCCCATATGCTATCAAATTCATAGAGTCTTTATTGCAGGAAAGTGGAATAGGTATATATGTGGATTTGTAATTGGGAGTTCCTCTTTCAAGACAAGACAGAGTGCAGTTAGCGACTCAGTCCACAGATTCGGCTTAGTTCAAATATCCCTAGTTTGATAGCGGA
>NC_138972.1:110020000-110272500 GCF_055761805.1 Camellia sinensis
CCCCCAGCCCCACCTTGTTCTAAAAGAAAATACGGATCCGCTAAAAGAAAACAGATGCGCGTTAGCGCAACGGCTTTCGCCCGTTGCTTGTTGCTATCTAATATCTAAGGGCGGTAGACTGAACACCAAGCCAATCTCGATTCAAGAAAGATTACTACAAGCAACTACGAAAACTACAACAACCTCCCCGATATCATGTGTTCCCCGGTTGAAAGCCCCGATTGAAAGGGGTTCAGTGATCACTTATGACGTTATTCAAAAACAGACAACCGAAGGAGTTTAGTTTGAGTTGATGACTGGACCTCCTGAGAACCCGAACGATAGTGAGGACTCTGACGGATGGCAGAGGAGGGGCTCCTTAGGTTAGGGAGCGGGGCTGTTATTTACTCTACATACGCAACTAAGTCCACTAAATAGACTCCTGCCTTTTCCTCTACCATTGCAGGTTCTGAAGAAAGAGGTACAATTTAATACTCCCATAAGTAACATAGTGCAAAAAAGAATTAAGAAAAAGGAAATTCTTTTTCTTTTCGTAGCTCCCCCTTTCTATATATGATCTTATATAGATGCAGATGCAAAGATGAAGACGCAACAACTCGTCTTATCGTCTGATCTATAGGGATAGAGGAAGCTAGGAGAGGATGATAACCAATTCTATCGAGCTAGCTCTGTTCCTGTAGCTAGGCGCATGTAGGATAGATAGAATCTCCTACCTTTATGAAGGTTTAGGGTGAGAAAGAAGTCCAACTTTGGGAAGGGTAAAGAAGAATGAGGAGAATAAGGTAGGACTTTGAGAGCTCATCGTAAGCTCTTCTACTAGCAACCATGGTTGGTTCTTAAATAGGATTCTTGAAAGAAAAGAGAGACTTTTTTCCTCTACTACATTTATACTTTTCTTCTCGTTCATTGGTTACCTTTATCGGGTGGGGTGGTATTTTAGTAGTCTCATAGTTGGGTGCTCTGCTTTAGTGTGATTGACGAAGGCTAGGCTAGGTTTGGTAATACTACTCTTCTTATTCTCTTGGTATTGACCCGGAAAGGGAGTTTGTGAGGCGACACTCATAATGCTTTCGTTAGTAAATCCAACTAGCCGTAGAGCTAGTTCTAACGGTTGAGCGGTTGGAAGAGACATAGCTTCAATGTCAGGATTGGAGATGTAAAAGCAAACTCTCTAACGCATATAGGTAATTAACCGCCTTGAAGAGATTAGTTGACAACAGTAAAAACAAGGGTGCAACCTTAGTTTGTTTTGCTGCCGCGATCTCAGCAGAGGTAGTTACATGGGCATTGTTTTCCAGGTCAAGAGCTTATTCGAGCTCGGCCACAAGCTGGAGAACTGGTGATAATTTGCTCCTAGCTAGTGGAACAAGAAAGACATGGATGGTTCACGTGAGTAAATTCATGATGAAATAGTCTCTTTATCGGCCAACTCTTGTATAGAAGTATGAAGGCAGTCCTTTGTGAGGGTGCCTGCCGAGGGTTATATGGTCCGGTGCTTGGTTGTAAGAGTGCGCAGCTAAGGGAGAGAGATTCGCTGCTAACAAGGGCTCATAAGCTTTTCATAGGTAGAGTAGAAGTGAATTATCTAATGAATAAAATAGAAATGATCATAGGTGAAGCTCAAACAGGTTGAAAAATATGATATACGCTCCTTTCTTTGTGCCTTTCAGTTCATTCAATATCTGTAGCTCCCAATCAGGACTACTGCTAGCGGGGGAATAGGGCCAAAGATGGTCTTCTTCAAGACTAAAGGAGATTTTTCTCCCAACTGCTTCCTCATCACTACCCAATTTATTCTACATTAGCAGCCACCCCTTCTTCCTTCTTCAAGAACTCCCTTAGCTGGTTTATCATTGAAAGCTCCCCTTCCTAGAGAATCCACCCTTGCAGATGTATCCCCAGATCCAAAACTTCCCCTTGAGTATCTGACCCCTAGACTTCAGTCTCTTCACTAACATTGGTATCTTGGGATTTCTCTTTGCTACTCCCCGAAAATGCTCTGTTGGTAGAGATTCCATATCTCCTGCACCTAAGATCAACCTTTCTTGTTGTAAGTTGGTAAAGCCAAAGCCAAAGGGCTATCTCCGGATTAGCTTCTAGAGACTCGGCCTCTGTTCTCGTGAGCTAGGTTTCATTTTATAGATAAGGCTAAGTAGATCAGTTCGGTCTTTGAGACAGCCGAGTAGTCGTAGGGTAAGTAACAGCTATCTCCGACCAAGCAGGTGTAATAAAAGAAAGTCGTGGTTTGGTTTTTCGTATATAAATGGATCTGCCTTCTTTGTACTTAGAGGTGCGAGAAGGTGCTAACAAAGAACCCCAGGTTCTAAGATAAGATCTATTCCTAAAAGGGTAGTCTACGAGTTTCTGGTCTTGACCTCGACCCCAAATTAAGTATGAACCTAAGTGTTGAGGTCACCCCTTTAAGGCGACTAGGTATGACTGAAAGAGCATGGGCTAAAGCCCAGGGGAAATAGGCCGAAGCAGGTCCAACCTGCCAAGGGTCCAAATGGACTCCACGAAGGAAATTGCCTAAGTGAAGTTGCAGAGGGAACATATGCAGCGGGAAAGTTACTGAGGCACTTTTCCTTAGCGCCGCAATTCCTAATATCTTCGGTTCCGTCGCCATTCGAAGTTACTGAGGGAAGGAGGAGAAACAACTAAGTTACAAAGGCAGTACTTGCACCGCCCAAGTTGCGGAGGCATTTTGTCAGCGCCGCCATCTCTAATATTGTCGGCCCTACTGTCTGAACTCGCCGCGGGAAATGGTTACCGCAACAACCGCAATAACTAAGTTGCAGAGGGAATATCCTACCAAGGTGATAGCAGCCATTGAGAGAGGCTTCCCTCTGCGAGTAGAGGCTAATGCTTGGCACTGATAGCAGGCCCCAAGGCATTACTAGCATAGGGTTGATAGCAGGCCCCCCCAAAAGTTTAATAACTTGGCGCTGACAGCAGGTCCCAAGGCTTACTGGTTAAAACTGATAGCAAACCCAGAGATACCAATATATTGCGGTTACCCTGCGAAGATGGGAGTAGGGCAGCCCGAGCACAAGGGACTCCCTTTTTCCATTCACCTAAGTTATGGACCTGCCTTGGTTGCATAGACAGGACCAAAAGAGCCCTCCTTAGGCTTGGTGCTAAGGCATAACACGATTGATAGCAGGCTTGACAGTGGCTTTTGCCCTAGGAAGCTGGGCAGTTTATGGTTAGGTGGCTAAGGGTGGAGGTTTCGTTGAGGTGAACACAAACATAGCCGATAGCAGGCTAATGGAATCCCGAGAATGCATGTACTGACCAAATAGAATTGAGAAGGCAAGTGCAGCAGCAAGGTTCACCACTACAAGTGCACTTGCTGAGGTTCAAGCTGAGAAGGCAAGTGCAAAGGCAAACACTCCCGTTATAACTGCACTTGCTAAGGCTCAAAAGGGAGTTGTCGTACCAAACACTCCCATTGCAACTACACTTGTTGATGCTCAAAAAAGTAGTTGCGGAGGCAAACAGATAGTACACAGTACATGCAGAAGGACATGTGGCACATTCAGCCTAGTGGCTCAAGGCAAAATATTATGTGTGATCCTTAGGGACACCTGCCTTCTCTCTATTTGGCCACTTGGTGTCCTCTTGGTACCAAGGAAAAGCCTGTAAATAAGACCCATTTCCCAAGGTTTAAGAGGAGGAATTTTGGGAACTTAGAGGAGATACTATCCATTTGTGCACTGCCATTGTCTTCTTCTTGAGCTACCTGCTTCATCCTCACCCAGCCGCTCACTCTCCAACTTCCCAGACAGTTACTGCTGCTCATTCTCCTGTCATTCCACCACTCTTGGACCATTAGCATAGTTTTACCTCTCTAATCATCTTCCTAACCTTGAACACCTCTACATTTTCGGCGACTCTGCTGGGGAGGCAACTCCATTGATGGTTCATACCTGTAGTGGTTTACACACTTCACTGGAAAAAATGGCAGAGGATGAAGCTCAACAACCCCCACAGCAGCAAGACTCTTCCAATGGTGGGGCAACACATGCAGAGGACCGTAACCACAGTGTTGTAGTTGAGGTAGTCCAGTCACTCTAGGACACGTAGAGGGAGATCCTGGCAGCTTTGCAAACTCTCACTGAGGCTATTATGGCCATGGCGTCCAGACCAGCCGCAACGTAAGCACCTCCACCTGTAACAGTCCCAATCCTAGTGCCTAACTTGTTCCCTGAGGTTTGGGCTCCAATCCAGGTACCTCTGGCGAATGGTACGGTCACTAGTTCAGCTACCCAGGAGCAGACTAGACCATTCTAGCCCACTCACTTTGTTACTCTAGTCGATGTACAAGCTATGCTTGAGCAAGAGCACAGCAAAAAGCAACCACCATCTCTTCCCGACCTAGATGTGAAACCCCCATACTTTTTGGAGATATTGACCATGCCATACCCAACTGGGTATACACTGTCCAAGTTTATTAAGTTTGATGGGAAACAAGGCAATGTCAGAGAACATGTCGTGAGGTTCATTGAAACACTTGTTGTTCATGGCAGTGACTACACTTTGCGCCTTCGGGAGTTCTCCAAATCACTTACTGAGAGGGCTTAGCTGCTGGTATGTGAACTCGGCTCCCAACTCCATCAAGAGTTGGGAGGAGATGGTGAACAAGTTTCACACGAAGTTCTTCCAAGTCCAAGAGAAAGTTACAACCCTCATACTTGGGCGACAAGTCCAAAAAGAAGGCAAAGATATAGTGGACTATGTCAAGCGGTTCAAAGATAAGGCTATTGACTGTCATGAACCAGTGGATGAGTCCTATTTAGTCAGCATATGTGAGGAGGGTGCCATACGCGACTACAAAATTTTTGTTGGTGAACCATAATCTGCCTACCTTTTCAGCCTTGGTTGAGGCAGCTAGGAACCTCAGTACCACTGGTCCTCTGCATAGATCTCATGACAATTACCGCTACTCTCGCAGTAGTAAAGTTGCTAAGGTAACCTCTGCAAGAGGGAGCCGCTCGCAAGGGGAGGTGTCATCCTCTCGAAAGTGGAAGAGTTATGAGGACAGGAATCCATATTCTTGTAGCCTTGAGAATATTAAGGCCTTGGTTAAAGAATGGGTAGTCAATGGTGAACTTACTTTGCCTCCGCTTGATGTTCCTTCAACCAAAAAGGACAAAGACAACCCATATTATTGTATCTATCACAGAACCACCAGACACCCTACTGGAGATTGTTGGACTTTGAAAAGTATCTTCAAGAAGAAAGTAGACACAAATGAGTTGAAGTTCAAAGATGCTGGTAATTATGACACAATAAAGGACTCTCATCCTAACCACAAAGAGAAGGGGAAGAATGTACATATGATTGGGTACCTTGGGCCCATGTGCGATCAAGTGCACATGGTGTCCTACAATGATGAGTTAGAATAAATCGCTAGCGGCTAGCTCCCAGAGACAGTACCTATAGAGGCAAAATTCACAGAGGATACTCATGCTCAGGCCTTACAAAACTCTGTTAAGTTTCGCACCTTCTTTGAACAGCTGGGGCTGAGCCAAGCTGCTAGGTTGGATGCAACAACGACCTTCATTTACATTTTCAAAGTGCACCATGCCGAAGTTGTTGAGGCGAAGGAGTATATGCCTCGGCATATCTAGGAAAATTATGGGGCTATTACTTTCTCAGAAACAGACAGAGCATACCCGTTTCCTCATAATCGTCCTCTTTTTGTCACAACTTATATCAATGATGTAGAGTTCAAGCGTGCTTTCCTCGATGGTGGTCCATAAACATCATCACTACTGACACCTTTGCAATGGCTGGTATTTCAGAGTCCAAGACGGTTCGCTAACCCATCACCGTGATGGGTTTTGGTGGTGAGAAAAAATTTACTAACGGCCATGTTGTCATGGACTAAGCAGTTGGTGAGATCCGTTCCCCAACTAAGTTCCATGTGATTGAAGCAGACACAAATTACCATATGATACTCGGCAGAGCTTGGATGCACCGATATGGGGCTATCTCGTAAAGTTATCACCAATGCGTGAAGGCAAAGTTGGGAAAGCGCTCAGTAACCATAAATGCATCTGAAAAGCCATTCGGAGTGGAGGAGGGACACTATTCGGATATAGTTTTCTTTACTGAGTTGTCAATGAATGAAACTCCAAGGACTAGTAAAGTTGCAGGGGTAAAATTGCAGAAGTGGAAAAACATTTGGGATGTAGAGGTTGGTCCCGAAAGTAGTGGGCAGAAGAGGAGTAGCATGTCCACAAGTCCTCTGCCAAAGATTGTTAAGGTGCGCGAGGACGGCAAGACAGTTTACTACCTATGACGGTCTTTGGGGGCCAGACTTCATACCTTGGGAGGATGGCCTAGAGACGAATAAACGTGACGGTGATGAGTTCGAAGAAGGGTTGGTGGAGACGCTTGAGCCCGTCCTTAAATGCATGCAAGATAGACCCGAACCACAGTAGGAGATACTTGCTGAGGTCAACCTTAGCGACTTACCTAGGCAAAGCAAGCGTGTGTTTATCAGCAATACAATGGCTTCAACCGCTAAGGCAGAATTGATAACACTACTGAAGTGGTACAGTGACGTCTTTGTTTGGACATACGACGAGATGCCTGGTCTTGACCCATCCCTTGTCACTCATCATCTGGACATTTTCCCCAACTCTAAGCCAATCAAGCAGCATGCTCGAAAGTATCACCCTGATCTTGAAGCAAAGATTAAGGCGAAGGTAGAAAAGTTACAGAGGGCCAAGTTCATTAAGCCTATACAGTACCCAACCAAGCTAGCAAATATTGTGCCTGTGAAGAAGTAGAATGGCCTGATCAGGGTCTGCGTAGACTTTCGCGACATGAATAAGGCCTGCCTGAAAGATGAGTTTCCATTGCCCCATGTTGACACACTTGTCGATTCTACTGCGGGCCATCAGATGTTTTCCTTCATGGATGGGTTCAGTGGTTATAACCAGATCAAAATGGCATTAGAAGATGTAGAAAAAATGACTTTCAGAACGCCATTAGGAAATTTTTTCTATACGGTGATGCCCTTCGGTTTGAAAAATGCGGGGGCAACTTACCAACGGGCTATGACTGTTGTGTTCCATGACATGTTATATCATGAAGTGGAAGTATATGTGGATGATCTGGTGGTCAAGTCTACTAAGGCAAACCGACACCTCTGCGATTTGGAAAAAGTTTTTAAGCATTGCCGCAAATTCTGCCTAAAGATGAACTCTCTCAAGTGTGCCTTCGGAGTTACCGCTAGCAAGTTCCTTGGCTTTCTTGTATACCAGTGGGGAATTCAAATAGATGGGGACAAGATCAAGTCAATCATGGAGATGCCACAACCACACTGCCAAAAAGCCTTGAAGAAATTCCTAGGCAAAGTGTCATTCCTCATGAGGTTCATTCCAGCCCTTGCGGAGATAACCTTTTCCTTTAGGACACTACTGAAAGGGAATCACAAGTTTGAATGGTTGCAAGAGCACCAACAGGCATTTGATATAGTGAAGAAAACCCTTATCCCTCCACTTACAATGATTGCCTCATAACTCAAAAAGCCTCTGCTACTGTACCTAACCTCTACACCTCAGTTTATTGGAGCTCTACTTGTCCAAGACATGGATGGCATTGAGAAGCCAGTCTATTACATCAGTTGCAAAGTCAATGGTGCCAAGTCGCAATATACCCCAATTGAGAGGCAATGTTTAGCCTTAATCTTCATAGCTCAGAAGTTGTGCCACTATTTTTTTACACACCCGATCCAGGTTGTGACCTGGAGTGATCTATTCTGTTACTTGTTGAGCAAGCCCTCTCTGACTGAAAAAATGGCAAGATGGCTTTTGGCTTTAGCAGAATATGACATAAGTTGTGTTATTCCCAAGGCTATTAAGAGCCAAGCACTTGCAGACTTATTGGCCCAATTCCCATCTGGTGAACATGAACCTGCAGAGGTACCTCTACCACGTGAGGTCCATGTCTCAGCATCTATAGTTGAGACTTATTGGGACTTAAAATTTGATGGAGCTTCCGGAGCTAGGAAGGGTGGAGATGGCATAACACTAACCAGTCAAGAAGGAGAGAAGTTTCATCTATCATATAAGCTTGACTTTGAATGTTCAAACAACGAGGCTGAATATGAATCGTTAATACTGGGTTTAATTGCTGCCCAAAAGAAGAGCCTCCGCAAGTTGAAAATTTGGGGCGACTCCAAGCTAGTTGTCAAGCAAACAATAGGTGATTTCGCCTGAAAGGAGCCCCTGTTGGCCCCATATCGCACCGTAGTTCAAAGGTTGCTCACTCAGTTTGATGATGCCCAAATCTAGCATACCCCTCAAACACACAATCGTTTCCCCAATGCCTTGGCTACATTGTGGGCAAAGGTGAATGTACCAGATGATAGTATAGCCATCATCATCGAGAAAAGAACAACACCAATAGTGTTTGCCAAAGAACATACAAAGCAAGATACTGAGAGGTGGAAAGTAGATATAATCTAGCAGTTGAAAACAGGCTAAGGAACAATCAGACTAACAGAACTTGCATCATTTCTGCTCCTTATAGGAGAGTTGTATTTTTGCGGTCCCAACAACCTCTGGGCAAGGTGCGTCGGCAGACAAGAAGAAACTTATAGACTTAAGCAGATCCATGCTAAGTCCTGTGGAGATGGAGATATCAGTCTATACCGACGGATAAAGAGGCAAGGGTATTACTGGCCAGAGATGGAAAAGGAAAGCACTGAGTTGCAGAGGCAATGTGCAAAATGTCAATCATATCCTAAAGAGGAAGAAGCCCACTGCTTGAGAACAAAGCCGATGCAATTAGAGTTAAGAGGCGAGCCCTCTTTCTCCTTGACCAAGGCAAGCTGTACCGCAGAAGCTTTGAAGGGGATTCTTTGGCGTGGTTATCAAAGGATGAGGCAAACGAAGTGCTAAGAGAAGCCCACAAGGCAGAGCATCAAGGAGCTCAGCGATTATATAGGCATCTTATTCACCTTTGCTATTACTGTTTGACAATGGAATAATATGCTAAAAACTTTGTAAGGAGATGCCAATCTTGACAGAAATTTGGGAACTTGATACATGCACTGGCAGTTGACCTGCACAACATCAAGACCCCTTACCTGTTTCATACTTGGGCATTTGACCTAGTAGGTCCTATACCGCAACAATCCAAAGGCCACAAGCGACTGAAGTTAGTACCAAGTAGGTAGAGGCTATACCGATGAGGAAGGCGGATGGGGCAGGAATGGCCAACTTCATCAAATAAAACATAATCTGTAGGTTTGGCATACTTAAAGTAATGTTGTCTGATAATGGGACCCCCTTTGTGAACTGCCATGTGAGAAGACTATTAAACACTTTTCAGATCAATCACCACAAGTCTACCCCGTACTACCCGTAAGGGAACGGACAAGTTGAGGCAACCAACAAAATTCTCATCTGAATATTGAGTAAAATGATGGATGAAGCGGGGGGCACATGGTTTGAACAACTCAAAGAGGAGGCCAACTCAAGCAACCCCATTTTCCTTAGTATATGGGTCCGAAATTGTGTTGCTAGTTGAATTGGTGTACCCTCAGCAAGAATGGCTATGTCAACACACTTTGTTCCAGACAGAAGAAAGAACGACACAGAGGCAACCGAAGAAAGAAGGGATCGGGCCTCGTGGGCAATGGAAAAGTATCATCAGTCCATAGCTTGCGCCTACAATCAGTTTGTTCAACATAGGGAGTTCAAGGAGGGGGACTTGGTGTGGAAAACAGTGGACGCAATCATGCGGGGCCAACCAATCCCCAAGTTGTCACCCAGATGGGAAGGCCCCTATAAAGTTGCTAAGGCAAACAGCAGCGAGTATTACAGGTTGACAAGAGTAGACAATTGTTTTAGAACTGGCCCTATCAACGCCAATTATGTCAAAGAATATTTTCCTTAATTTCTTTTGTTCAAGAAAAAAAAAAGAGTTGTAAGTTTCTTTGTTAATACTTCCAAATCAAAGTGTAAAGAAAGCATCATACACTTAGTAAACCTATTACTCTTGTAAACCCTTAGTGCAAGAAAATTTTTCCATACTTAGTGAAATTTTGTCCATGTAAAAACCTTAGTCGTGATGAAGTTCTATTCATGGCCCAAGTTTTGCTTGTCTTTAGAAGTTATGTAAAAGATAGTGAAAGGAAGACAGTAGAGTAAGGCTCAATATCTTTGCTTCTCATAGACATCAAAGTTCTCTATAGCATGACTACAGTGTTCAAAAGGAAAAGAAGAAAGAAAAAAGATAGTAAAAGTACAAAGAAAAAGAGCCATAATAAAACAACAATGCATCAAATCAAGCACTTCATGAGGGAGTCCATCAGGGTCACATCCCAAGACAACTGAGCAACCAATGCAGAGTCCTTTTCTTTGAATTGAGCTAGGTTCTGTCGGTGCTGCTCCAAGGCACCCTCACACTCCTTGATAGTCTCCTCCAAGGATGTAATCATCGCTACATTGTCTGCATGCTCAAGGAAGCCATCGATTGCCTGAAGCCTATCCTTCATCCACGATAGGTCCAAACCATTCCTCTCAAAGTCGCTCAGGTTGGCCTCAACACTTTCCACGAACTTGCTGGGGGTTGTCAAAATTTTCTTAGTAGCGAGGCCATAAATAAAGCCAACAAGTGACTCCAGCAACGTTGTTTGCACCATAGATCCAGGAACGTGAAAAGCAGTGAAAGTCTAGGGTGTAGGGCCTAGATGCGGGCAAGGAACCTAATAACTTAGAAAAGGAACCCTCCTTGAGGGCTGTGGGTACTCTCTCACACCATTGCCAGCCTGGATCGCAGGGGGAGATTTGCAGAACGACTAAAGTTTTGAGGACGACGAACCTCTCTCGAGGACGACTGCCCAGCGGCATTGGATTGTGTGGACGTGGGGAGGTCATCCATTGGGTAGTCTCCAACGTTCAGATTTGGTACAGCAGTAGTATCCATCCCAGTATGAAAATCTTGGGATACCCCAATGTTAGCTGGCACTTCAGAAAAATGAGTGGGGTATAGGTCTGCGAGCTGCTCGAAGGTTGCCGAAGCAACTGGGTCATAGGTCCCAGTGACAGCAGTAACAACATGAGTGGCTAGGGTGACAGCTACCTCTGCAAGTCGGTCTAAAATTTGGGGGACCACAGTAGGAATAATGGAAGCAGCCGCTACACTTGCACTCCCCTCAGCCACTTGGATGTTTGGAAGTGGGGTCTGTTTAACTAATGGAGACTCAATGGATTGGGAAGAACAACCAGATACAACTTCAAAAGGAGGTGGTGCAACTTCTAGCGGCTCTCTTACGCCGCAATCTTCCCTTGGGGCCTTAAGGAGAAAATCCTCTCCACCGATAGAGGAAAGGTCAGAACGGGCATAATCAACAAGGTTTAAGGGCTCTTCACCCTCAGTAACTACACCCTTTGCAACTCCCACAGCAGGGGGAACTTGTTCACTTTCGACATATGGGGCATCATGATCTCTCCCTATATCTGTAACCTTAGTCTCACCAGTCGGCTCAGCCTCCGTAACAGGCTCAGTCGTTGCAACTGGTTCGGCCTCAGCCCTTGGTTCCTCTTCGACATTTGGAAGTACCATTCTGTGAGTTCTGAGCTTGGTGACCTTTGAAGCAATGAGAAGGTCGTCGTCGTTGTCTGAATCTAAGAAAATGTCGATGGTAGTCGAAGGACCTTTGGGACCTGAATGCAGTATAACCGAAATGGTACCGCGCTTCGAGAACAATAAACCCTGACAAGGAAGAAGACCATGTGACTACTAAGTGAAGATAAAATTTCCTAAAGAAGTATGAAAAAATGTAGAGTATTTTTCTAAGTATGAGTACCTTCCGAATTCTTTTCCTGCTTGGTGAGGTGGGAGCCTCAGCGATTGACGCCGCTGCCTCTTGGACTGTTTTCAGTCTGGAGCGGGTTATGCATACTGTTATGCCGACTTGAGAGGGGCCAATTTGCAAAGGTTGAAGGACATTCCCCTAGACGGGTGAGGCTCCTCTAAGGTAGGCAGGGATAGAAGCTTGAAATGGCAAAACACACTGGTCTGTTTTCCATAGCCAGAGGAAAGACGAAGGGATAAGTCGAGTTGCAGAATAGGTTCCGTTGTAGGGACAACCGGATCGCTGTTACAAAAGTTGAAGAAAGAATTCAGGTTGCGGTGCCAGAACAAGTTATCAGGCGTGAAGGTGCCCTCTCTCCCAAGTAAGGGAAGCTCCATGAAGCCTAAGCCCTCCACAAGTAGAGTAGTATAATCACAAGCAAACCGTTGAAAGCTCTGGCGGAAATCAGTCTCAGGTGGAGGGGCATGTGGGATGCCCTGATTCATGCTAAACTACCTAAGGACCCTATCTGGTTGATAGACTACGTCGGACATGCGCTCTACGTTCCACACGGGTAGAAATCTGGGACGTATCATAACAGCAATAAGAAGGGAGTTGGCCTGGACACTTTTGAGAGAGAAATCAGCATGACGTGCCTCAGAGAAATAAAATGGAACCACAAAGATGCCTGGAAGAGGCTGAGTGAAGGGACGGAACACACACTCCATGTGATCGATGTGATCCATGAAGGGCTTGTTGGTGTCAATGCCAGACCATCTGGAAATACGAGGGAGAGATTGGCGTACTTGTCTTGTGACGGGCCACCCCTCTACATCTAGGACGAGATGACCCTTTGCATCAAGGACTTCATCGGTAAAGAAGGGCTCGTGTTCTTTGGGGACGAGGCCCACAGTAGGGAACCGTTCGCAGAAGAAGGCGGTCAGAAACTAGGTATGAACAAAGCTCGACACATCATAGCGGCCCATGGATCTCTCCATGTCCGAATGGATGAGGTCAAGGTGGAAATATAAATTTCCTAAAAAGAGAGAGGCCATGGGGATTTGACTACCGCTGCACAGTTTGACAGCGAGAGGGAACACCAAAGGATTGTTCCTCTCAGCAGGGTTGTTGGGAAGAACAAGAAAGGAGATGAAATAACTGACGAAGGCGGCCAAGTACAAGTTCTCGCGGTAACCCGGGCCAACTATAGAGTCGCAATTGTCTTCGGTAACATCACCCACAACTGGTTGCATGTCCTTGAAAAAGTGCTTTAGCCAAGATAGATAGGTGGTCTTTTCTCTTTTGGGCCTCTCTGGAAATAGTTCCCCATTCCATAGATTGTACCAAGAGCCGTACTTCCGTGCCTCTCGAAATGCACCCTGGAGGGCAGTCACAGCAGTCTGTTCCGCAGTAGTCAGCGAAATGGGGTCAAAAGGGTAGTCCCCACGGGTACTTAGACAAAGGAGAACAACAACATCTTCAAGGGTTGGTGTTATTTAGCCCCAAGCCAGGACAAAAGTGTGAATGTCGGGGCTCTAGCAGGAAAGAACCGTATCAATATTGGTTTGCACCTTGCGCACAGACAACTCTGTTGTAATCAAAATAGCGTTGAAGAGATGAACATCCCTCAAACGCTGCTCAAAATCATTGTCCGCATTGACATCATCAACCCATAGAGACCAGTCTGCCGTAGGGCTTGAGTAGGTGCAGTAACAGATGTGTGTGTGAAGAAAGTCACCGCACTCCACATGGAACCGCAGCATAGAGGCTGGGTTCACCATGTTAGCGTCATCCAAAAAGGCCTCACCAAAGGGGTGCAAATGTTCTTCTAAAGAAAGGGCTTCGGGAACAAAGGAGTCAACTACCTTCCAAAGTGGATCAACAAGCCCCCTAAAAATATGGGGCACTCCTCCACTCAGTACTGGGAGGGACAATGCTGTCGGGTAGGAACCTAGTGGTGGCCATGAAGGAGAATAAAGAAAAGACAAGAAGACTTTGGAAGGTGGGTACTAGAAAGAGAAGACAATGAGACAAGAAAGTGTATTGTGGCGGAGGTGGGGGACCGGTGGACCTAAGGGGCACTATTTATAAAGAAAGTAGCAAAAGGGTGCCAACACGCTTCCCTAGGCCCATTATGACTCATCAGTCAAAAGGGGCACCTTTTTAGAGCCAACGCAACTTTTAACCCAACCGACGCAACCCCTGGGTTACTTGCTGACGTCGTGCACGTGTGGGAAACAAGGAGCGTCTCTTATATGCGCATGGACAAATGTAGACGGTCAGAAATTAAGCCCCAAATTAAGTATGGACCGAAGTGTCAGGGTCGCCCTTTTAAGGCGACCAGGAATGACTGACGGAGAATGGGCTAAAGCCCAGGGAAAGTGGGCTAACAGTGGGCCGAAGCAGGTCCAACCCACCAAGGGTCTAAACGAACTCCATGAAGGAAATTGCCTAAGTGAGGTTGCAAAGAAAACATATGTAGCTGGAAAGTTGTCGAGGCACTTTGCCTTAAAGCCGCCATTCCTAATATCTTCGGTTCTGTCGCCATCCGAAGTTGATGAAGGAAGGAGAAAACCGAGGAAACTAAGTTGTAGAGGCAGTACTTGCAGTGCCCAAGTTGTAGAGGCATGTTGTCAGCGCCGCCATCTCTAATATTGTCGATCCTGCCGTCTGAACTCACCGCGGGAAATAGTTACCGCAGCAACTACGACCGCAGTAACTAAGTTACAGAAGGAATATCCTGACAAGGTGATGGCAGCCTTTGAGAGAGGCTTTCCTCTACGAGTAGAGGCTAGTGCTTGGCACTGATAGTAGGCCCCCTCCAATGTTTATTAACTTGGCGCTAACAATAGGCCCCAAGTCTTACAGGTTGGAGTTGATAGTAGGCCCATAGATACCAGTATACCACGGTGACCTCGCGAAGATGGGAGCAGGGCAGCCCGAGCACAAGGGACTCCCTTTCCATTCACCTAGGTTATGGACCTGCCTTGGTTGCACAGACAGGAGCAAAGAAGCCCCTTTGGGATTGGTGCTAGGGAACAACATGGCTGATAGCAGGCTTGACTGTGGCCTTCGCCCTGCGAAATTGGGGAGTTTGTGGTTAGGTGACTAAGGTAGAGGTTTCACTAAGGTGAACACAAACATGGCCGACAGCAGGCTAATGGAGTCCTGAGAATGCATGTACTGACCAAATAGAACCGAGAAGGCAAGTGCAGCGGCATGGTTCATCGCTGTAAGTGCACTTGCTGAGGTTCAAGCTGAGAAGGCAAGTGTAGAGGCAAACACTCCGGCTATAACTGCACTTGCTGAGGCTTAAAAGAGAGTTGCAGCACCAAACACTCCCATCGTAGCTACACTTGTTGAGGCTTAAAAAGGTAGTTACGGAGGCAAACATACAGTACACAGTACATGCAGAGGGACACATGCCACCTTCATCCTGGTGGCTCAAGGAAGAATATTTTGTGTGATCTTTAGGGACACCTGTCTTCTCTCTAAGGATGAAGTTCAATAACCCCCAAGATAGCAAGGCTCTTCCAATGGCGGGGTAGCACATGCGTAGGACTGTGACCACAGTGTTGTAGTTGAGGCAGTCTAGTTACTCCAAGACACATAGAGGGAGCTTAGCAAACTCTCACTGAGGCTATTATGGCCTTGGTGTCTAGACCAGCCACAGCGCAAGCTCCTCCGCCTATAGCACTCCCAAACCCAGTACGTAACCTGTTCCCTAAGGTTCGGGCTCCGATCCAGGTGCCTCCAGTGGTACCTCAATCGAATGGTACGGCTACTGGTTTTGTTACCTAGGAGCAGACTGGACCATTCCAGCCCACTCACTTTGTTACTTTAGCCAATGTACAAGCTATGCTCGAGCAAGAGCGTAGCAAAAAGCAACTACCATCTCTCCCCAACCCAGATGTGAAACGCTCATACTCTCAGGAGATATTGACCATGCCATACCCAATTGGGTATATAGTGCCCAAGTTTATTAAGTTCGATGGGAAACAAGGCAATGTCAGAGAACACGTCGTGAGGTTCATTGAAACTTTTAGTGTCCATGGCAGTGACCACTGTCTGTGCCTTCGGGAGTTCTCCAAATGACTTACTGAAGGAGCTTACAGCTGGTATGTGAACTTGGCTCCCAACTTGATCAAGAGTTCAGAGAAGATAGTGAACAAGTTCCACACGAAGTTCTTCCAAGTCCAAGAGAAAGTTACAACCCTCACACTTGGGCGAGATGTCCAAAAAGAAGTTGAAGATATGCTAGACTATGTTAAGCGGTTCCAAGATAAGGCTATTGACTATCATGAACCTGTGGATGAGGCCCATTTAGTCCGCATATGTGTAGAGGATGCCATACGTGACTATAAAATTTTCTTGGTGAACCATAATCTACCTACCTTTTCAGCCTTGGTTGAGGCAGCTAGGAACTTCAGTACCACTGGTCCTCTGCATAGATCTCATGAAAGTCACCGCTACTCCCGCAGTAGCAGAGTTGCTACGGTAACCTTTGTAGGAGGGAGCTGCTCGAAAGGGAAGGCGTTATCCTCTCAAAAGAGGAAAAGTTATGAGGATAGGAATCCATATCCGTGCAGCCTCGAGAATGTTAAGGCCTTGGTTAAAGAATAGGTAGCCGATGGTGAACTTAGTTTGCCACCGATTGATGTCCCTCCAACCAAAAAGGGCAAAGAAAGCCCAGATTATTGTATCTATCACAAAACCACCAAACACCTTACTAGAGACTGTTGGACTTTGAAAAGTATCTTCAAGAACAAAGTTGACTCAAATGAGCTGAAGTTCAAAGATGCCGATAATCGTGATAAATGGAAGGACCCTTATCCTAACCACAAAGAGAAGGGGAAGAATGCACATATGATTAGATACCTTGGGCCTGTGCGCGAGGCCAAGAAGTATGTGCCTTGGCGTATCTAGGAAGATTATGGGTCCATTACTTTCCTAGAAGCAGATAGACCATGCACATTTCCCCATAACCATCCTCTTTTTGTCACAGCTTACATCAATGATGTAGAGTTCAAGCGTGCTTTTCCTCAATGGTGGGGCGTCCATAAACATCATTACTGCTAACACCTTTGCAAAAGCTGGAATCTCAGAGTCCAAGATGGTTCACCAACCCATCACCGTGACGGGTTTTGGTGGTGAGAAAAAAGTTACTAAGGGCCATGCTATCGTGGACTTTGTAGTTGGTGAGATCCGTTCCGCAACTAAGTTCCATGTGATTAAAGCGGACACAAATTACCATATGATACTTGGCAAACCTTGGATGCACCAATGTGGGGCTATCTCGTCAAGTTATCACCAATGCATGAAGGCAAAGTTGGGAAAGCGCACAGTAACCATAAATGCGTCTTAAAAGCCATTTGAAGTGGATGAGGCACACTATTCGGATGTAGTTTTCTTTACTGAGTTGCCAATGGATGAAACTCTAAGGACTGGTAAAGTTGCAGTGGTAAAATTGCCAAAGTAAGAAGATATTCGGGATGCAGAGGCTACTCTAGAAAGTAGTGGGCAGAAAAGGAGTAGCAAGGCCACATGTCCTCCGTCCAAGATTGTTAAGGTACGCAAGGACGGCAAGACAGTTTACTACTTATGACAGTCTTGGGGGCCATACTTCATACCTTGGAAGGATGGCCCCAAGACGAATAAACGTGACGGTGATGAGTCCCAAGAAAGCTTGGTAGAGACGCCTGAGCCCGCCCTTGAATGCATGCAAGATAGACCCAAACCGGAGCAGGAGGTACTTGTTGAGGTCAACCTCAGCGACTTATCAGGGCAGAGCAAGCCCGTGTATATCAGTGATACAATGGCTCCAGCAGCTAAGGCAGGATTGATAACACAACTAAAGCAGTACAGTGACGTCTTTGCTTGGACATACGACGAGATGCCTGGTCTTGACCCACCCCTTATTACTCATCATCTGGACACTTTTCCAAACTCTAAGCCAATCAAGGAGTATGCTCGAAAGTATCACCCTTATCTTGAAGCAAAGATTAAAGTGGAGGTAGATAACTTACAGAGGGCCAAGATCAGTGAGCCTATACAATACCCAACCTGGTTAGCAAATATTGTGCCTGTGAAGAAGAAGAACGACCTAATCAGGGCTTGCGTAGACTTTCGTGACCTGAAAAAGGCCTGCCTGAAAGATGAGTTTCCATTGCCCTTTGTTGACACACTTGTCGATTCTACGACGGGCCATCAGATGTTCTCCTTCATGAATGGGTTCAGTGGTTATAACCAGACCAAAATGGCATCGAAAGATGCAGAAAAGACGGCTTTTAGAACGCCCTTGGGAAATTTTTTCTATACGGTGATGCCCTTCAGTTTGAAAAATGTGGGGGCAACCTACCAACACGCTATGACTGCAGTGTTCCATGACATGTCGCATCATGAATTGGAAGTATATGTGGATGATCTAGTGGTCAAGTCTGCTGAGGCAAACCAACACCTCTGCGACTTGGAAAAAGTTTTTCAGCGTTGCCGCTAATTCTGCCTAAAGATGAACCCTGTCAAGCGTGCCTTCAGAGTTACCACCGGCAAGTTCCTTGGTTTTCTTGTACACCAACGGGGGATCAAAGTAGATGGGGATAAGATGAAGTCAATCATGTAGATGCCACCGCCACACTCTCAAAAGTCCTTGAAGAAATTCCTAGGCAACGTGTCATACCGTAGAAGGTTCATTCCAGCCCTTGCTGAGATAACCTTTTCCTTTGGGGCACTGGAATCACAAGTTTGAATGGTTGTAAGAATACCAACAGACATTTGATATGGTGAAGAAAGCACTTACCTCTCTACTTACAATGATTGCCTCACAATCCAAAAAGCCTCTACTACTGTACCTGACCTTTACACCTTGGTCTATTGAAGCTCTACTTGTCCAAGACATGGATAGCATTGAGAAACCAGTCTATTACATCAGTCGCAAAGTCAATGGTGCCGAGTCGCGATATACCCTAATTGAGAGGCAGTGTTTACCCTTAATCTTCACATTGTAGAAGTTGTGCCACTATTTTTTGGCACACCCGATCCAGGTTGTGACATGGAGTGATCCATTTCGTTACTTGCTGAGCAAGCATGCTCTGACTGGAAAAATGACAAGATGGCTTTTGGTTCTAGCAGAATATGACATCACTTGTGTTACTCCCAAGGCTATTAAGATCCAAGCACTTGCAGACTTACTGGCCCAATTCCCATCTGGTGGACATGAACCTGTAAAGGTACCTCTACCAGGTGAGGTCCATGTCTTAGCAGCTGTAGTTGAAACTTATTGGGACTTAAAAATTGATGGAGCTTCTGGAGCTGGGAAAGGTGGAGCTAGCATAATACTAACCAGTCAAGAAGGAGAGAAGTTTCATCAATCATATAAGCTTGACTTTGAATGTTCAAACAACGAGGCTGAATATGAGGCATTGATACTAGGTCCAATTGCTACCCAAAAGAAGGGCCCCCGCAAGTTGAAAATTTGGGGCGATTCCAAGCTAGTTGTCAAGAAAATAATGGGTGATTTCATCTTGAAGGAGCCTCTGTTAGCCCCATATCGCACCGTAGTTCAAAGGTTGCTCACTTAGTTTGATGATGTCCAAATCTAGCATACCCCTCGAACACACAGCCGTTTCCCCAATGCCTTGGCTACATTGGGGGTCAAAGGTGGATGTACCAGATGATAGTATAGCCATCATCATCGAGAAAAGAACAACACCAATAGTGTTTGCCGAAGAACATACAGAGCAAGTTACTGAGTGGTGGAAAGCATATATAATCCTGTAGTTGAAAACAGGCTAGGGAACAAACAAACCAGCAGAACTTGCATCATTTATGCTCCTCATAAAAGAGTTGTACTTTCACGGTCCCAATAACCAGCTGGCAAGGTGCGTCAGTAGACAAGAAGAAACTTACAGACTTAAGTAGATCCATGCTAAGTCCTTTGGAAATGGAGATATCAGTCTATACTGACAGATATAGAGGCAAGGGTATTACTAGCCAGAGATGGAAAAGGAAAGCATTGAGTTGCAGAGGTAATGTGCAAAATGTCAGTCCTATCCTAAATCTTAAGTAGTGAGGAATGGAGGCAGCTGTATATTGACTATCTTGGAAATGGCACACTGCCTGAGAGCAAAGCCGATGCTATTAGAGTTTAGAGGCGAGCCTTTTTCTTCCTTCACCCTGGCAAGCTGTACCCGCAAAAGCCTTGAAAAGAAACCTTTGGCGTGTTTATCAAAGGATGAGGCAAATGAAGTACTGAGAGAAGCCCACAAGGTAAAGCATCAAAGAGCGCAGCGATTATATGGGCACCTTAATCACCTCGGCTGCTGCTGGCCGACAATGGAAGAAGATGCTAAAATCTTTGAAAGGAGATGCCAATGTTGACAGAAATTTAGGAACTTGATATTTGCACTGGCGGTTGAACTGCACAAAATCAAGACCCCTTACCCGTTTCATGCTTGGGCATTTGACCTGGTAGGTCCTATAGATTGATACTTGCATCAATTGAAGTTAGTACCAAGTGGGTAGAGGCTATACTGATGAGGAAGGTAGATGGGCAAAAGTGGCCAACTTCAGCAAAGAAAACATAATCTGTAGGTTTGGCATACCCAACGTGATGTTGTTTAATAATGAAACCCCCTTTGTGAACCGCCATGTGGGAAGACTGTTGGGCACTTATCAGATCAAGCACCATAAGTCTACCCTGTACTACCCGCAAGGGAACGGACAAGCTGAGGCAACCAACAAAACTCTCATCTGAATATTGAGTAAAACGGTGGATGAAGCAGGGGGCACATTGTTTGAACAACTCCATGTAGCACTTTGGGCATACAGAACGTCAAAGAAGAGGCTAACTCAGGCAACCCCATTTTTCCTAGTATATGGGTCTGAAATTGTGTTACCAGTTGAGTTGGCAGTACCCTCAGCAAGAATGGCTATATCAGCATATTTAGTTCAACATAGCAGAAAAAACGACATAGAGGCAGCTGAAGAAAGAAGGGACCGAGCTTCGCGAGAAATGGAAAAGTATCATCAGTCCATAGCTCACGCCTACAATCAGTCTTTTAACACAGGGAGTTCAAGGAGGGGGATTTGGTGTGGAAGACAGTGGATGCAATCGTGCAGGGGAAACCAATCCCCAAGTTCTCACCTAGATGGTAAGGCCCCTACAAAGTTGCTAAGGCAAGCAGCAGCGGGTATTACAGGTTGACATGAGTAGATGATGGGTTCAGAACTGGCCCTATCAACGCCAAGTATGTCAAAGAATATTTTCTTAATTTCTTTTGTTTAAAAAAAAAAAAAAGAGTTATAAGTTTATTTGTTAATACTTCTAAAGCAAAGTGTAAAGAAAGGGTTATACACTTAGTAAACTTGTTACTCTTGTAAACACTTAGTGCAAGGAAAGTTTTCCATACTTAGTGAAATTTGGTCCATGTAAAAAGCTTAGTTGTGATGAAGTTTTATTCATGGTCCGAGTTTTGCTTGTCTTTAGAAGTTATGTAAGAGACAATGAAAGGAAGACAATGTTCTCCATAGCATGACTACAATGTTCAAAAGGAAAAGAAGAAAGAAAAAAGAGATACCAAAAGTACAAAGAAAAAGAGCCATAACAATGCCACAATACATCAATTCAAGCCCTTCATGAGGAATTCCATCAGGGTTACATGCTGAGGTAACTGAGCAACCAGCGTAGAGTACTTTTCTTTGAACAGAGCTAGGTTCTGCCAGTGATGCTCCAAGGCACCCTCACACTCCTTGATAGTCTTCTCCAAGGATGCAATCACCACCACATTGTCTGTATGCTCAAGGAAGCCATCGACTTCTTGAACCCTATCCCTCATCCATGATAGGTCCAAACCCATTCCTCTCAAAGACGTTTAGGTTGGACTTAGCACTTTCCACGAACTTGCTGGGGGTTGTCAGAATCTTCTTAGTAGCGAGGTCGCGAATAAAGTCGGCAAGTGACTCCAGTAGCGCTGTTTACATCATAGATACAGGAACATTAAAAGGAGTGAAAGTGCTAGGGCGCAAAGCCTGGATGCGGGCAAGGATGGGAGCAGCTTTAGAAGAAACCCAATAACTTAGAAAAGAAACCCTTCCTAAGGGCTGTAGGGACTCTCTCACACCACCGCCAACCTGGATCACGAGGGGAGACTTGCAAAATGACCGAAGTTTTGAAGACGACGAACCTTTCCCTAGGACGGCTGCCCAGCGGCTTTGGATTGTGTGGAAGCGGAGAGTTGGCCAGACGAGCTGATCTCGCGAGACAAACCAAAACTGCCTCCATCACTCTGCCGCTCCAAGAAGAGGTTATCCATTGGGTAGCCTCCAATGTTCAGATTTGGTATAGTAGTAGTATCCATCCCAGTATAAAGATCTTGAGACACTCCAAAGTCAGCTGGCACATCGGGAAAATGAGTGGGGTCCAAGTCCGCAAGCTGCTCAGAGGTTGCCGAAGCAACTGGGTCAGAGGTCCAAGCGACAGCAGTAACAACATGAGTGGCTAGGGTGACAACTTCCTCTGCAAGTCGGTCCAAATTTAGGGGGACTACAACAGGAACAGTGGAAGCAGCCGCTACACTTGCACTCCCTTCAGCCACTTGGACGTTTGGAAGTGGGGTCTGTTGAACCAGTGGAGACTTAGTGGACTAGGAAGAACCACCAGATACAACTTCAAAGGGAGGTGGTGCAACTTCCAGCGGCTCTCTTACGCCCTATCTTTGCTTGCGGTCTCAGGGACAAAATCCTCCCCACCAACAGAGGAATGGTCAGAATGGGCAGAATCAACAGGGTTTGGGGGCTCTGCACCCTCAACAACTACAACCTCTATAACTCCCACATTAGGGAGACTTGTTCACTTTCGACAAAAGGGGCATCATGATCTCTCTCCATATCTGCAACCTTATTCTCACCAGCCGACTCAACCCTCACAACGGACTCAGCCGTTGCAATTGGTTCGGCCTCAGCACTTGGTTCCTCTTCAACATCTGGAAGTATCATTTTGCGATTTCTAAGCCTGGTGACCCTTGAAGCAATGGGAAGTTCATCATCATCGTCTGAATTTGAGGAAATGTCGATGGCACTCGAAGGACCTCCAGGACCTGAAGGTGGTATAACCGAAACAGTACCGCGCTCCGAGACCAATAAACCGTGACAAGGAAGAAGACCGTGTGACTACTAAGTGAAGATAAAAAGTCCCAATGAAGTATGAAAAAATGCAGAGTATTTTTCTAAGTATGAGTACCTTCTAGAGTCTTTTCTTTCTTCGTGAGGTGCGAGCCTCAGCGACCGACGCCGCTGTCTCCTAGACTGCTCTCAGTCTGGAGCAAGTCATGCGTACTGTTGTGCTGACTTGAGGGGCAGCAATTTGCAAAGGTTAAACGGACTTTGCCCCAGATGGGTGAGGCTCCTCCATGGCAGATAGGGATAAAAGTTGGAAACGGCAAAGAACACTGGTCTGTTTTCCACGGCCAAAGGGTTTCGTCGCATGGTCGACTGGATCACTGTTGCAAAGATTGAATAAAGAATTGAGGTTGCGGTGGCAGAACAGCCTGTTACTGGGAGTGAATGCGCCCTCTCTCCTAAGTGAGGGAAGCTCCATGAAGCCCAAGCCCTTCACAAGTAGAGTAGTACAATCATGGGCAAACCGCTGAAAGCTCTGGTGGAAATTAGTCTAAGGCGGAGGGGCATGTGGAATGCCCTGATCCATGCCAAACTGCCTAAGGACCTTGCCCGGTTGATAGATGGCGTTGGACATGCCCTCCTTGTTCCATACGGGTATAAATCCAGGGCGCATCATAATAGCAATAAGAAGGGAGTTGCCCTACACACTGTTGAGAGAGAAATCAACATAACGAGTCTTAGAGAAATAAAATAGAACCATAAAGATGCCTGGAAGAGGCTGAGTGAAGGGACGGAACACACACTCCTCCATGCGATCGATGTGATCCACGAAAGGCCTATTGGTGCCAATGCCAGACCATTTGGAAATACAAGGAAGAGATTGACATACTTGTCTTGTGACGGGTCGGCCTTCTACATCTAGAACGAGACGACCCTCTGCATTAAGGACTTTATCAATAAAGAATGGCTCGTGTTCTTTGGGGACAAGACCCATAACAGGTAATTGCTCGTAGAAGAAGGCGGTCAGAAAATTGGTATGAACGAAGCTCCACACATTGTAGCGGCCCATGGATCTCTCTATGTTCGAATGGATAAGTTTGATGTGGAAATATAAATTTACCAAAAAGAGAGGGGCCAAGAGGATCTGACTACCGCTACACAGTTTGACAACGAGAGGGAACACCAAAGGATCGATGCTCTCGACAGGGTTACTGGGAAGAACAAAAAAGGAGATGAAATAACTGATGAAGGCAGCCAAGTACAAGTTGTCTCGGTAACTAGGGCCAACTATAGAGTTGCGACTGTCTTTGGTAACATCACCCACGACAGGTTGCATGTCCTTGAAAAAGTGCTTTAGCCAGGAGAGATAGGTGGTCTTGTCTCTTGTGGCCTCTCTGGAAGTAGTTCCCCAGTCCTAAGATCGTAGCAAGAGCCGTACTTCCGTGCCTCTCGAAATGCACCCTGGAGGGCAGTCACAGCAGTTTGTTCTGCATTAGACAGTGAAGTGTGGTCAGGAGGGTAGTCCCCATGGGTACTCCGACGAAGGAGAACAGCAACATCTTCAAGGGTTAGGGCTATCTCCCCCCATGCTAGGACAAAAGTATGAGTGTCGCGGCTCCAGCAGAAAACAATTGTATCAGTATTGGTTTGCACCTTACGCACAGATAACTCTGTCGAAATCAAAATAGCGTTGAAGAGATGAACATCCCTCAAGCGCTGCTCAAAATCATTGTCCGCAATGACATCATTAACCCAAAGAGACTAGTCTGCCAAAGGGCCCGAGTGGGTGTGGTGATAGATGTACTAGTGAGGAAAGTCACCGCGCTCCCCACGAAACCGCAGCATAGAGGTTGGGTTAACCATGTTAGCGTTATCCAAAGAGGCCTCACTAAAGGGTAGCAAAGGTTCTTCTAGAGAAAGGGTTTCAGGAACAAAGGAGTCGACTGCCTTCCAAAGTGGACTAGCTAGCCCCCCAAAATATGGGGCCCTCCTCCACTTAGTACTGGGAGGGACAGCCTTGTCAGGTAGGAACCTAGTGGTGGCCATGAAGGAGAATAAATAAAAGACAAGAAGACTTTGGAAGATGGGGCCAAAAAGAGAAGAAGACAAGGAGACAAGAAAATGTATTGTGGTGGAAGTGGGGGACCGGTGGACCCAAGGGGCACTATTTATAAAGAAAGCAGCAAAAGGGTGCCAACACACTTCCCTAGGCCCATTATGACCCATCAGTCAAAGGGGGCACCTTTTTAGAGCTGATGCAACTTTTGACCCAACCAACATAACCCCTAGGTTACTTGTTGGCGTCATGCACGCGGGGGAAACAATAAGTGTGTCCCTTACGCGCGCAAGGGGCAAATATAGAGGGTTAGAAATTAAGCCCCAAATTAAGTGTGGACCTAAGTGCTGGGGTCGCCCCTTTAAGGCGACCAAGAATGACTGAAGGAGCATGGGCTAAAAGCCCAGAGGAAGTGGGCCAATAGTGGGCCGAAGCAGATTTGACCCGCGAAGGGTTCAAATGGACTCCACGAAGGAAATTGCCTAAGTGAAGTTGCAGAGCGAAAAAATGCAGCGGGAAAGTTACTGAGGCACTTTGCCTCAGTGCCGTTCATCCTAATATCTTTGGTTCCATAGCCATCCGAAGTTGCTGAGGAAATGAGAAAACTGAAGCAACAAAGTTGCAGAGGTAGAACTTGCAGCTCCCAAGTTGCAGAGGTATTTTATCGGTGCCGCCATCTCTAATATTGTCGGTTCTACTGTCTGAACTTGTAGTGGGAAATGGTTACTACAACAACTATAATCACAACGCCAAACACTCCCGTCGCAACTACACTTGTTGAGGTTGAAATAGGTAGTTTCAGAGGCAAACAAATAGTACACAGTACATAGAGAGGCACACGTGGCACCTTCAGCCTGGTGGCTCAAGGCAGAATATTCTGTATGATCCTTAGGGACACCTGTCTTCTCTCTATTTGGCCACTTGGTGTCCTCTTGGTACCAAGGAAAAGCCTATAAATAGAACTCATTTCCCAAGGTTCAAGAAGAGGAATTTTGGAACTTTGGGGAAATGCTGCCAATTTGTGCACGGCCATTGTCTTCTTTTTGAGCTACCTGCTTCACCTTCACCCAGCTGCTCACTCTCCAACTTCTCTGACAGTTGTTGTTGCCCATTCTCTAGTCATTCCACCACTCTTGGACCATTAGCATAGTTTTTGCCTCTCTAATCATCTTCCTAACCTTGAACCCCTCTACATTTATGACGACTCTACTGGGGAGGCTGTTCTGTTGATGGTTCAAACCTGCAGTGGTTTACACACTTCACTAGAAAAAATGGCTGAGGATGAAGTTCAGTAACCCCCACGGCAACAAGGCTATTCCAATGGCGGGGCAGCACATGCGAAGGACCGTGACCATAGTGTTGTAGTTGAGGCAGTCCAGTCACTCCAGGACACACAGAGGGAAATCTTGGCAGCTTTGAAAACTCTCACTGAGGCTATTATGGCCATGGCGTCCAGACCAACCCAAACGCAAGCACCTCTACCTGTAGCAGTCCCAAACCCAATGCCTAACCTATTCCCTAAGGCTTGGGCTCCAATCCAGGTGCCTCCAGTGGTACCTCAGGCGAACGGTACGGCCGCTGGTTCAGCTACCCGGGAGCAGACTGGACCATTCTAGCCCACTCACTTTGTTACTCTAGCTGATGTACAAGTTATGCTCGAGTAGAAACGTTGCAAAAAGAAACTACCATCTGTCCCCAACCTAGAAGTGAAACCCCTATACTCTCAGGAGATATTGACCATGCCATACCCAACTGGGTATACAGTGCCCAAGTTTATGAAATTTGATGGGAAACAAGGCAATGTCAGAGAACACGTTGTGAGGTTCATTGAAACTCTTGGTGTCTATGGCAGTGACCACTCTCTGCACCTTCAGAAGTTCTCCAAATCATTTACTGAAAGGGCTTACAGTTGGTATGTGAACTTGGCTCCCAACTCGATCCAGAGTTAGGAGGAGATAGTGAACAAGTTCCACACAAAGTTCATCCAAGTCCAAGAGAAAGTTACAACCCTCACACTTGGGCGAGATGTCCAAAAAGAAGGCGAAGATATACTGGATTATGTTAAGCGGTTCCAAGATAAGGCTATTGACTGTCATGAACCAGTGGATGAGGCCCATTTAGTCAGCAAATGTGTGGAGGTGCCATAAGTGACTACAAAATTTTCTTGGTGAATCATAATTTGCCTACCTTTCTAGCATTGGTTTAGGCAGCTAAGAACCTCAGTACCACCAGTCCTCTACATGGATCTCGTGACAATCACCGCTACTCCCGCAGTAGCAGAGTTACTGCGGTAACCTTTGCAAGAGGGAACCGCTCGCAAGGGGAGGCGTCATCCTCTCGAAAGATGAAGAGTTATGAGAACAAGAATCCATATCCTTCCAGCCTTGAGAATGTTAAGGCCTTGGTTAAAAAATGGGTAGCCCATGGTGAACTTACTTTCCCTTCGGTTGATGTCCCTCCAAGAAAAAAGGACAAAGAAATCCCAGATTATTGTATCTTTCAAACAACCACCAAACACCCTACTAGAGACTGTTGGACTTTGAAAAGTGTCTTCAAGAAGAAAGTTGACGCAAATCAGCTGAAGTTCAAAGATGTCGGTAATCGTGATGTAAGGAAAGACCCTTATCCTAACCATAAAGAGAAGGGGAAGAATGTACATATGATTGGGTACCTTGGGCCCGTATGCGATCAAGTGCATATGGCGTCCTACTATGATGAGTTAGAAGAGGACACTCATGCTAGCGTCCAGCTTCTTGAGACAGTACCTGCAGAGGCAAAATTTGCAGAGGATACTCACACTTAGGCCTTGCAAAACTCTATTAAGTTTCGCACCTTCTTTGACCAGCTGGGGCTGAGCCAAGCCGCCAAGTTGGAAACAACAAAGGACCTCATTAACATTGCCGAAGTCCACTATGTCGAAGTTGCTGAGGCCGAGGAGTATGTGCCTCGGCGTATCTAGGAAGATTATGAGGCCATTACTTTCTCAGAAGCAGACAGAGCATACCCATTTCCTCATAACCGTTCTCTTTTTGGCACAGCGTACATCAATGATGTAGAGTTCAAGCGTGCTTTCCTCGATGGCGGGGCGTCTATAAACATCATCACTACTGACACCTTTGGAAAGGCTGGTATCTCAGAGTCCAAGATGGTTTGCCAACCCATCACCGTGACGGGTTTTGGCGGTGAGAAGAAAGTTACTAAGGGCCATGTTATTGTGGACTTAGCAGTTGGTGAGAAAGTTACTAAGGGCCATGTTAATTAAGTTCCATGTGATTGAAGTGGACACAAATTACCATATGATACTTGGCAGAGCTTGGATGCACCGATATGGGGCTATCTTGTCAAGTTATCACCAATGCGTAAAGGCAAAGTTGGGAAAGCGCACAGTAACCATAAATGCGTCTAAAAAGCCATTTAGAGTGGAGGAGGCACACTATTCGAATGCAGTTTTCTTTACTGAGTTTTCAATGGATGAAAAACCAAGGACAGGTAAAGTTACAGTGGTAAAATCGTCGAGGTGGGAAGACATTTGGGATGTTGAGGCTACTCTAGAAAGTAATGGGCAGAAGAAGAGCAGCAAGTCCACAAGTCCTCCACCCAAGATTGTTAAGGGGCGCGAGGACGACAAGACAGTTTACTACCTATCCCGTGTTTATCAGCGATACAATGGCTCCAGCAACTAAGGCAGAATTGATAACACTACTGAAGTGGTACAGTGACGTCTTTGCCTGGACATACGACGAGATGCCTGGTCTTGACCAATCTCTTGTCACTCATCAACTGGACACTTTTTCCAATGCTATGCCAATCAAACAGCATGCTCGAAAGTATCACCCTAATCTTGAAGCAAAGATTAAGGCGGAGGCAGAAAAGTTATAGAGGGCAAAGTTCATTGAGCCTATATAGTACCCAACCTTGCTAGCAAATATTGTGCCTATGAAGAAGAAGAATGACCTGATCAGGGTCTACGTAGACTTTCGCGACCTGAATAAGGCCTACCTGAAAGACGAGTTTCTATTGCCCCATGTTGACACACTTGTCGATTCTACTGCGGGCCATCAAATGTTATCCTTCATGGATGGGTTCAGTGGTTATAACCAGATCAAAATGGCACCAGAAGATGTAGAAAAGACGGCTTTCAGAACGCCCTTAGGAAATTTTTTCTATACGGTGATGCCCTTCGGTTTGAAAAGTGCGGGGGTAACCTACCAACCGGCTATAATTGCAGTGTTCCATGACATGTTGCATTATGAGGTGGAAGTAAATGTGGATGATCTGGTGGTCAAGTCTACTAAGGCAAACCGACACCTTTGCAACTTGGAAAAAGTATTTCAGCATTGTCGCAAATTTTGCCTAAAGATGAACCCTCTCAAGTGCCTTCGGAGTTACCGCTGGCAAGTTCCTCAGCTTTGTTGTACACCAACGGGGGATCGAAGTAGATGGGGATAAGATCAAGTCAATCATGGAGATGCCACCACCACACTCTCAAAAGGCCTTGAATAACTATCGAGAAATGGATTTCGCGCGTTGAGCTCATCCAAAATTATCTTGTATAAAAAAGCGCTAACGCGCACCTTTTACTAGTCAAGGGTCTACGATCAGAGGGCGCTCATCCCTTGCTTGTTTGGTCATCGGTCTGCTCTGTCTGATGGAATCTGTCTTTTGGCTAACGGTCATCGGTATCAATCCAACCATTCCTTTCTCCTGTCTTTATTAGTATATTCCCTCTCTTCCTTCCTTGCTCAGGAATTCGTATCTGTAGCAATCGGGTAAGGCTAGGCTAATCGGTGGAAAAAAGAAATCGCGTTCTGTATCGGTCAATCGCTTCGGTGAATGAATCTATCACGAATGCCATTACATTTTCTTAGTTGCTTGTTTGCGATCCCTTGTTTGAATCAGAGTCTTTCTCGTAGGGCATTTTATTGAAGCTGAAGGCCTCTTCAAATTCCTTGATGTAGGGTCAAGGGGATAACATAAGTGAGTCTTGAAAGTGGATAAGTGATCATCCCTTTCTTTAAAGTCAGCTAATGAAACCAACCTTGGAGTTCCAGCTGTAAGTGAAGTTCAAAATCTCTCTTCCTTTCGGTAAGCTCAGTACTCGAGGGAGGATCATAGAATCTACTCTTTACGTTACGGCTAGCGGTATCTGTTTCTGTATCGGCTTTATCTAGCAAGTGGGCTTCTTCGTTGAGTAGACGTCTCGAGGGAACAAACCAGACAAAATCTATTTTTTTAGTAAAAACTCCTGCTTTTGGCTTTCTCTTCCGGTTGCGTAAGTCGGAAACATGTTCAGCAGACAGATCAGAAAAGAGCTTTCACTACTTTTAGCTTGGCTTGACTTGACTACCGCCCTAAGCGCAAGGAATAAAAGAAAGAAGTCAGGCAAGTGGTTTTCTCGATGAACTCCTTCCTTTTCTATTTCTTTTTGAGCCCGTAGGCTAACTCCAAGGTTTCACTCCAAGAGTCTAACTCCAAGGCTTTACGGCTTGATGAGGGTTGACGAATCCTTGCACACTCCAACTATTGTACGAGAACCACAGGTTGGGTTCTGCTTTCTTTTTGCACAGAGTAACTCGCAATTTGATGACAGCACTACATACAACCTTCAAGGAAAGAAACTTGACTTCTTTCTTCTTTAGAGGAGGTTCACTCAGGGAATTTGCAGAGATAGATCGGCAAACTTATCAACCAACAAAATAAGAAAAATAGAAATCCTCTCTTTCTCAATAGGCACATTGCCTTCGCTTCCCTCATAGGACTTAGATGCTTACTTAGTCCCTCGAGACTAGCATTCGGGAGAATAAGATGCTTAAAGCAGTCCACATGAAACGAGGAAAGAGAACTGACTAAACCTCTCATTTACACATGGTCCTTTACCCGTCAAGAGATTGGCATTCAATCTTTCTTCAAAGAGGGAAGGGGTACGCTTTCACTCCAATCATCGAAATCGGATTGGACTCATTGAAATAGGAAGAAGAATATATACATAGCTATATTATATAGATTGAGGGAATGGCTTACAGGGCATAACTAGCCTGAGTCACTATAGGTGATTCCACCCTTCTTAAACCAGGGATCCACTCTCTCCTCACTCGGTAAAGCAGGGCACGCTTACTTGATTCTCGCAGGGAGAGTGGTGACCTCTATATATTTTAAGGCTATACCCGACTTAGAGACTGATGAGTTGCTTACTAAGGGAGAAATACAAGAGACTTGCATTTAGAATCAGGGACTAATACCAAGAATCGGATTAAAACAGAGAAAAGCATTGCCTACTCTCAATCAGGGACTAAAACCACTGCTTTTGGGTCTGTTACACTTAATAATGGAAACTAACCAGATATACATTATTCCCAGAGACTGAGATGAGCGGAAAGAAGGAGATCGATATCCCTTCAGACAGAGAAAGAGGAAAGGCTAGAAATCACATCAAGATCAGGAATGGCAGCGGGAAGGAGGAAAGACCAGCATTCGGGAGACGACGCAAGTGCAATCATATAATAATTCTTACTACTAACCTATCAATCGAAGCCGAGGAAAGGAGATAACATCCCATGACTTCATTCACTCTTAGTCGGTGGACCAGACTTGATATCCTCAGTCTTCCGTATACTAGGAAAGAGACCGCAATACGGGTATTTTTTACAAAAGGAACCATACTTGCTTAGGAAGACACGCACGCACTCCTTGGATTAGGGATAAATCAATGAATAGTTTAGTTACACATGGGCCTTCTAAATAGAAAAAAAGGGGATCTTGACACACCGAGAGGCAATCTACTTATACCGGCTTAGTTCTTATCCCTACTTACTTCAGTCTGAACTCCTAGCATTCGAGTTCCCATCCCGCATCTGCAGAATGAATCTGAGACAACAACCCGGCGTACGGGTCTTGGCTTGTCTTGTTGACCCAAAGCTGGTGTTGGAACTGCTTCGAATCCTGGCTTTCCAACTGGAGTTTACTTTGGCAATGCGAGTGACTTTCTCCCTTTTTGGGATTTAGCGGGTTGCTTTGATTCCTCCAATTCCTTTGGTTTTGGATTCAATCCCAAGTCAGCCCTAGAAGATGGAACGAATATCGAGTAAATTGCCATTTTCCTTTATCAACTTCTTTCGTTTGACCCCTTGAGCGTCATCCCTCCCAATAGTTTAATCAAACTCGCTATCAGGGTCCCGGCCTAGGAACAACCACCCGAAAAAGCAGAATCTAAGACTTCAAGCAGCCCTACTGGAATAGAAAATGAAGGCGCCTTCATTACAGGAAGAGGTGGTGATTGTACTTTGAATGGACAGAAACTCCAGCTGGTTGACCTAGTTACCTCTGCCAAAGATGGAGTGGATTGCTAAAAGATCGATTTGAAGCCAAAAACACGGTATTGGCACCGGAAGTGACTTCTAAAGTAGGCGTGTATGAAAGGTCTACCAGAAATGGCTTTCCCGCCGTTGACTCGTCAGCTCTTTGTCTGCTTAGATTGAATAGCTGGGAACAAGTCCATTATCTTACTTTACTACTTTACTGTTGGAAAGCCTCCATACTTTTATCTCGTTATGCTCTCTTGCTTGGTTGACCTATCTTTGCTGATATGACAGTTTTACTTGTTGAGCCTTTGAATGTGATACCCTACATAGGACGAGAGTCGAGGTTTCCAGATTTGATTTAGCAAACTCTCCCTCTTAATCAAAGAAAGAGGCTTGAAGGCAATCCATTTCAGCAAGGGTGGGAAGATGTACTAAAGAAAGGGAAGGGAGGGATGCCCGGGTTGAGTTCGATAGCCGGTGGGAGGGCCGGTCCATCAATCCGGATAGGATGACAGTCTCTATAGGTCGACCCATTCTCAATGTCCAGATTCAGTCCCATAGTTGGAACGGGGGCAGCTAGTCTATCTAACCGTATTAGCCGGGCATGCAACTATATCTTCTGGTTCATTCTCACCATATCCCTTAGCGCGGAGGTTTCTTCCTCGAAATGGGCAGGATCGGCAACAACGTATATCTCCGTCTATCGGCCCAACCAACCTTACAAGAACCAGCTTGCCCAGCAGCAGCACCATCACTAGTAGCCCCTACCCCAAGCTAACTTCAGCCCTTGTGAAAGGCATTTGAGCATACATCCTGGTTGGCTCGTAAGCCGCTAAACTAATAAATTACTAATCGATAGAAACGAGCTAAATCAACGCTATTTTGCTCTAATAAACCCTTAAGTTCTTCTCCACGAGCTACTTTCTTGCTAAGGGCGTATGGCTATTGAAGGGCTTTTCCTTGCCCGCGGGAATAGATTCACCTATCTTTAGAGACAGACCCTTGGAAAGGGCCTTATTACGCAAATCTGTTTTTTGACGTACGAGTGAGTACAAGAATTGACAAGCCGAAGATCGACCGAGAAAGAGCAAGAAAGCATTTTCTCTAAACTTACATCAAACCTTCTTAGAAAGGCTTTTGAGCGGTGTGCAGACTTCCTCCTATTGGTCCAAAGGCCATGACCGGTAGCAGAACATGCCCCCTTCCCCAACTAGCTAGCTACTAGGTAGAACCAAGAAAAGCTGCAACCTAACAAAGAAGGTATTGAAGCCTGTATAGGCAATTCCCTATTTTGATCCCTCCAAAGCTATAGCTATGCTTCGCTTTTATGCAATTATGAACTCTACTTGATCGATTCAATTCGTAATGATCACCTAGATTGACTTGGGACCAGTATTGAAGAAAGAATAGAAATGGGAATAAAGAGGAAAGACAGTCAGGCGGGGAAGGCCTATTTGTTATGGAAAGCCTTCTTCCCTCATGTTAGCTCCTGCTAGTCTCTTGCTTGGTAAGGAATAAAAAAAAGGTTATTCCCAGGATAGCTGGGCTACGAGCACAGAGCCTACTAATTGATACATATACATAAGGGCGCACCGAGCAACTTAGACCATTGGACTCTACTACTATCTGTAGTTGTTTCGCTGTCTTCATTCCCGTAGTAGATTAAATAGCAGTTCCTGGGTCATGGCTAAGAGGTCTTGCCACCGTACTTGCTTAGTTGAATTCCGTTATTCGCCTTTTAAGCTTCCCGGTTTCAATGAGTGCCATGGGATTCCACTGGTTCGTTCCCGGGCGCTGGAGTGGGAGATGGAAATGGATCAATAGATCCAAATGGTGAAACGGGAGATGTAGGAAAAATCGTTCCTTGTAGGCTATGTGCTATAGCACTATCGGACTAATCATACTTTATAGGTCTAGAGTCTGCACGCTCTTCATCCTATTAAAGTCTAAAATACCAAAATCTCATTCCTGAGCTTCCCAATTTGACCCATTCCTTGAAGTTCCTTGAAGTTGGATCAGGGGCTTCCTTTCAGACTTGAATTACGATTAAGCTGGAATAAAAACCTTGCCTTCGATGGTACGAGAACCGGCTTCCAACAAAAACGTTTGGTTTGCAGATGGCCTAATATTTTATATAGGGACAGGGCCTAAAAGTATCAAAATCCTTCGGGCGAACCCTCTTATGGCATCCCTACTTCTTCTTAGCAGCAAAAGAGCAACCTTGATCTCGCGGTCTGTCACTGCCTCATAGGTCCCCTTCCCTATAGATTAGTAAAGCGAGTGGACTCTTACCTCCTTTATGGACCCATCCTCTTAGCGGCAAACCTTGATCTCGCAGAATTCAGCTATGACTCTTATGTAGCCACAACAATAGCCTTTCTTTCTCCTTTCTTTCTTCGGTCCCATTCATAGGTTGAAGTTTTCAACTAGTAAGCTTTCGAATGCCTTTTGAAAAGAAAGCATTAAAGCAAAGCCCGGGACCATCCACGGAGGCTGCTAGCGGTTATAGGAAAGAGACCTTGAGCCAATTTGACTTCTGCCTCTGCTCCCGGAAACAACGTTTGACACACTAAACAGCAGTGTCAACCCTAGCTAGTAGGATAACTGTGTTCATCCGTAAGTTGCTAGGCTTTTATGCTTACCTTACTAAGGGGCTGGGTTTGACTTGAACAGCTCGAAGGAACTTAAATCTGATGAACGGTGTTCAGCCTTAGTACGTCATTGGTTTCACATGGTTCAACATCGGTTGATTGTTGATCTCTTAACCAGAGAAGCTTGACACAAGCAACGGACGAGCATTGAGCCTTCCCTCACATATTGGTCTCTTTGGACGCTACTTTTTCAACTCGAGATTGTTCACTTAAAGACAGACATCCGCCGATCTTATATTATATATATATGATATGTGAATATTCTGCATTCAAGGATTGCCCAAAGACTGCCTGAAAGCGGGAGCGAAGCTAAGGGAAAGAAATGCCTTTCTTTTGTTCTGTCTGTTTGTTCCGTCTGTGGGAAAGCCTTCTGATAAAGATAAGGCCAAAGACTCGATTGGAGGTCAAGAAAAAGTACATCCGCCGTGTCTCACCATGAAAGTCGGTTTGAAGACGCCAACAAAAGTCCATTCAAATGGAATGGGCAATGAAAGGAAGATTACCTATATCAACAAAGACATGAATGAATCTTAGCAAAAGACCGGACAAAATCCCCCAACCAATTGGGATACGAATGATTCTGTAGCTAGCTGTTCTCGATAGCTCACGTTTGAACGAAGATTGACGGAATGGAGGTAGCTAGGCAGCTTAGAAGGTAAGACCTACTGGAAAAGCATCTGGGGGAGAATCTTCTATTAGAGAATCCCTTTATCTAAAGCGTACGACAGCAGCCGCTAAATCTAAATAAGGTTCTCAGTGAAAGACGAATCCCTATTTATGGAAGCCCTTTCAAACTACAAGCGCACGGGCCCTTCTTCAAAGGTATTTTCCCTCTTCAGCTGCCTCTATTTCTTCTTTGATTGAACTTGCTTTCTTAATATCATAATAGAAAGCAGGGTAGCTAACGCTCTCCTTCCGCTGAAAGTTCCAAAAGGAAATTGACATAGATTGACATAGAAAGTATAGTCCCTCGCGTGTTCGCGCGAACTACTAGAAAATGGTGAGATCATTAGTGAAAGAAGGACCAACGACGATGAAAGAGGAGTAGGAGTAGGACGGAATCGAATGATTACGAGATAGACAATGAGACAAAGCCAAGAGGGGAGACCACTTAGACAATTCACTTTGAGTACAGGGAAGTCTGCTGGTAGGAATTCCTCAGGGCTTATTATGGTTTTTCACCGAGGGGGTGGATCGAAGCGATTGCAGCGAAGAATTGATCTGAAACGAAGCACTTCGTCTATGGGCATTGTAGAAAGGATAGAATATGACCCTAATCGTTCTTCTCGAATCGCTCCAGTACTGTGGATTTCTCGCATGCTTTGGGACTGGGGCTTGACTTGGCCTTTCTTTGTTTTCTTTGTGGACGGGATCGATTGGATTCTGTCTTCCATGGACGGACTCCCTCTTTCTGTTGGAGGCGGCGGAAGCGATGCAGGGCCTTCGAGTACGGGGCACCCGGAGCTCGATCTAAACCAATCTCCAGCTCCTGAGCCGGGGCTAGATCTCAACAGTCCCTCTCCTGCTAAGCCTGAGCCGGCCCCTCCTGCTGAGCCTGCGCCGGCCCCTCCTGCTGAGCCTGCGCCGGAGCCTCGCCCTTTTTCCTCATTATCGAAGGAGGAAGAGCTCAAAAAAACGTTAAATGCCTTCGCTATTATAAAGGGATGCTCAATTATTGGGAAGGGGAAATGGATAAGTGTATTCAGAAAGACATGGAGAGGCGTGAAAAGAGGCGGAGCGGAGGGAAGGGCTCTAAGCGGGTTAAAAAAGTCGATCTATACGGTCGACCCCGCTCGGCCGACATCCGATTATGCCGCCGGGCGTATGCCCTTTAATTTAGTCATTCAGTCGGGCAGAATCGGGTAGAAGCTGAAAGAAAGAATTTACTTACATCACCCTTCCTAAGCTTGTACTATTATATGCCACTTTCATACCGTTATCTTTTCTATCTACTTGAAGCTTTGTACTGTGACGAAGAGGAGAATAAGAGGGGCCACCCCCTTTTCTGCACCAATCCTTATTCACTACTACATCTTTTTTTCAGACCTTGAAAAATCTTCTTTGCTGAAAAGAAAAGGCCTAACCACCGATGACTTATCAATGAAGAAAAAGATTGAAATGACTGTTCAAAAGGAAATTGAAGAGGGGTGCCCTCGCCTGGGAAGAGAAATAATAAGCGAAAAAGTACTACTATCGGCCCCACAGATAAGATTTGATTGGAAACGGCCCGGACTCTAGATATTGAGCTTCGCATACCCCCAAAAACAGGACTTTGAAAAGGAGCGCTCCTAGAAAAAAGAGCGAGACCTTGCGTGTACCACTCTTCCACGCAGTTCCCATTAAACAACGGAGAATCCCTCTAATCTCGATTGTTGCATTCGTGCTTTGCCCCCGTCTTTCATAGTCATTCGATCGCTCGGATTCTTCTCTATTGTTCGTATACTCATTCGCTTGAAAGGATGGATATACGGTTGGTATAATTTGATCCGCAAGCCGAAGACCTAAAAGCCATCCAGCTTGCAAAAAGGAAGGAGAAGTCCTACGGAAAGGAGAGAGGCGGGTTGGAATTCAGAGGGCGGAGAACTATATCAGGAAAGCGCGGAGCAGGAGTGGGAATGAGAATGGGAAATGAATGGTAAGCCGTCCGGACAGCCAGCGGGGGACATCAATTGAAAATAAGGGGTTTGACCAACTTCAATACTAATATTAGGGATCAAAAGCACGCCCGTAAGCCAGAAAAGCGGTCAGTAGTCACTCTCCTTAGCTTCACTCGTAGGTATGATGACTACCATGTATCTTGACCTGGCTCTGAATCCATTAAGGGAAGGGGCAGTAAGGTAATAAATAAGGTAATAAAAGAGTAATCTAACCCCACATGAGCTGTGCATGCATCTTTTGATCAAGTGTTCTTAGAAAGGCTCTAGTCAAAACCATAGTTGACTGACCCCTATCCTAAAAGGGTCACGGGTTACGACTCCTGCTTGTATATCTTTCATAATGGGCTTTCCTTTGCCCCTTCCTTTCTAGGGTAGCTCCCTCTTTCTTTATTCCCCCGAGCTTGAAGGTGGGGGCAACTGCATGATCCCAAGCTCAATCTTGAAGCCCAAGTGAACAGTCTAGAAGCTCGCTTTCTGGGATGGATACAAATGTAAGTATGGTTGAGTCAGCCCCCAGTACTTAACCACGTTCTTCATAAACAAGCGTGCGGCCTCATCCACAGTGCAGTCGGCAGATGCCGCCATGAAGGTGGCATACTTTTTAAATATATCGACCACCACCATGATGCTTCCAAGCCCATCCACCCTGGGCAAGCAAGAGATGAAATCTATAGTAACACTTTGCCATGGTCTGGTGAGGATAAGCAAAGGATCTAGCTCTCCTCCTGGCCTCTTATGTTCTATTTTGTCTTGTTGACACACAAGACAGGTTTGGGCATAACTTTCCACGTCTTCTTTCATCTGAGGCCGATAAAATTGAGTACCAAGCAACGCCATTGTTCGGTGCTGACTGGGATGTCCTGCCCAGTGAGTGTCGTGACACTCCTTCAACAAGTCCCTACGTATGTTATCCCACCTTGGGACGAAAAGCTTATTCCCCTTGGTGTAGAGCAGACCATCCTTTTCCCAAAAGCGACGTTTTTATTCCTTGACAGCTTGTACTCCTAGCTACTGCGTCATATTGTAGACCCTTCTTGATCCTATCAGAAATGGTGCTCCTAAACCGGCTCACAACAGTTATCTCCTATAGCTTCAAGCTCACAAGCTCTGCTTTCCGACTTAACGCATCAGCCACTAGATTCGTGCGTCCTGGCTTATACTCGATACACATATCGAACTCAGCCAAGAAGTTTTGCCACCTTGCTTGCTTAGGGCTGAGCTTCTTCTGTGTTTGGAAATAGTTGGTGGCTATGTTATCCGTTCGGACAACGAATTTTGACTCGAGCAGATAGTGTCTCCAAGTGCGTAGACAGTGCACTATGGCGTTCATCTCCTTTTCTTGTACTGTGTATTTCAGCCCCTATCTCTAAAGGTCATTGAGCTTACGGCTCTCATAGGCGATTGGGTGCCCCTCTTGCATAAGAGCTCCACTAATGGCATAGTCCGAAGCATCGGTATGTACCTCGAATGGCTTAGCATGATCCGGCAAGGCCAGCACCGGATCCGCCATGATGGCTCCCTTTAAGTTAAGTCCTCAAAGGCCTCTTGACATTCTCTCGTCCATCCTGCCCTGCGCCGCTTACAGATTAGCTCCATAGCTCACTGAATGGTCAGACTTCGTCCAGTCTATAGTCCTCTTTTGCTTAGCTCAATAGACTGCTTTACCCCCTTCCCCTTGGCCTGAATTTGAAAGAGATGAGCCAGCCATGTGGTGATTTCGTATATACGATCACGGTAGCATAACGGAGTGATTCTTCGCCGTGCCGGTTCTCACTTTCCTTTCGGGTGAAGGTTCACCAACGGTTAAAGTCGTTTTAGAAAGCCTCCCGGGCAAAAAAAGGTTCTCACACATGTAGTATGTCTTATAGCATCCAACCCATAAACATAGAGCCGCTTACTTTTGTCTCTGCTAATCGGCCAGACATTATTTTTTTGTGACAATTTCTCGGTACCGTACACCACCTGAAGCGGAGTCGGAGCTTGTTGCCCTATTCTTCACTGAGTACAGTGGACTTACTTTGTATGATTTTTCCTTGCCCAAGACTGACGTTTTGTTCGTTTGAGTGCATGAACTTGCTATATTCTGAATTGGTGCTTAGGCAATAGGCATTGCGGTTTTGGCTTGGCGATCCCTTCTGATTGAATTCTTTTTAGAAGCAGGCGAAAAACAACGGCTTTTCAGCCGTAGCACAAGCAAGGGCCACAGCACTTGCTATGCTAGTTGCTTTGGTCACGACAGTGATCATTCTAAATGCTGTTGCAACCTATCAATGGGTTAGGGTCAATTTGGAGAGTTTGCTTTTGAAACTGCTTAGTAGTAATGAACGGAAGATGATCAAGGGTGCTTTATTTAATAGAGAAGAGAATAAGATTCTGTCTCGAAGACGGAAGGGATCCTCGGAAAGCGATTATACCGTTCCCAGACGTGACATTCTTGGTTAAACTGACTGGCTTGTTGGGGCCTGCTGTGTTCCCTACTAATTGCGTAAGTAAGAGAGTCGCTCTTCCCTTCTTTCTTCCAGGCAAGGAGGTCTCTCGAGCCTGCAGTTTGCTGCTATCGCCCGAGCAATAGACGAAGAGGGGCTTCCCGTTATACAAGATGCAAATCCAAGTAGTGTAACAGACTAGCTATAGGACTCTTCATCAGACAATGAGCTAAAACTAAAAGAAGTCCTTTCTTCCCGCCTTTGGGATGGAATGATCCCAGTTTAGCCCTTGTCCTGTAGCGAACCAAGTTCGCCCCCCCTTTTTATCATTTTGTTTGAGGCGGGCTTACTCTCATCTAAGAGAAAAGAAAAAAGGGACAACACTCTTGGATATCTAATCTAATTTCGTAAGTAAAAGAAAGTAGCTTTCGCGAGCTATATTTGAGATTCCGTAAGTAACTTAGTGCTTTAAAAACAAGAGTCACGCTCTAGCCCTAAGAAATAGGCTTCAATCATCGGTTAAAATCTGATAAGGGCTTCTTTCTTCCTGGTATACCGCTCTACAGAGCGAATGAACATGAGTCCAACCTAATATCATGAATATCCTTCGCCTGTTATCTCCTCATCTTCCTATTTATAAGCCACAACTCACTTCGACGTTTCCAATTTCCCATAGAATCTTCGGAGCTTTCCTAGCCACTATAGTTTTGTTTTTTTGTCTTCTTTGTTTGAAAATCGGTTTGATTTGCTTCACCTATGCGAATTTTTACCAATTCTTATTTTATTCATCAAAGCTCATCCTCGGTTCGATTGATTTCTTTCATGCCTTACTGGAAAAGGTTGAGTTCTCTCTAGGCAGTCGAGCTCTATCCTTTGCTCTAAGAGGGGTGGGCTGCTGCTGCTCAGCAGGGCTTGCCTGACAGTAGCCTTCACTTTACGAGCGGTGCTCACAGGCGAGGGCGTAACTAATATGATGGCTCCCTCAGGGGGTTCAGGCACCTCCAGCTGGAAGGAGGACATCCGTGAAATCGATATATTTCTGGAGTCTTATTGGGAAACAGATCAATACACACTCAAATAAAAGAGCTTGTTCAGGTCCATTGTGGAAAAAACCCTGTAATCGGGGGCTGTCTTGCTTTCCCAAGCAAGACGAAGTGTACGCCCAGGGGGCAAGGAACTTGATGGGGGATTTGGAGATCTCTTCGGAGATGGATACAAACACCCCCCGAAGCTGGGACAAACCCGTCCAAGACCCAGCTCTCTTGAAATCCCTCATTAAGTATCACTTCCCCGATTAGTGAAAGCTATGAGGGATGGTCGACTTTGAAAGATGGAAACCGGGGAGTTGGATGATAAAGATGGACAGTAAGGATCGCGTAATATTAATTTGTCGGCCTCGTCATCGAAAGCGGCTTCCAATTGCTCGGAGATTCTCAGCTATATGGGGGCTTGGATGGTGAGCAAAAACAATTGATCAAGAAGTTGGTCAACTTTCGCACGAAAGAAGGTAAAAGAACAAGAGTTCGTGCTATTGTTTTTCAAACTTTTCATCACCCAACTCGAACTGAACGCGATGTAATCAAACTTATGGTTGGCGCCCTAGAGAATATAAAGCCCATATGCGAAGTGGAAAAAGAAAGAATAGCAGGTACTATTTATGATGTCCCTGGGATTGTAGCCAGGGATCGTCAACAAACCTTAGCTATTCGTTGGATCCTTGAAGTAGCTTTCAAACGACGTATAAGTCACAGGATAAGCTTAGAGAAATGTTCATTTGCTGAGATACTGGATGCTTACCGAAAGTGGGGAATTTCACGTAAGAAAAGGGAGAATCTTCATGGACTGGCTTCCACCAATCGAAGTTTCGCGCATTTCAGATGGTGGTAAAGTGAGATTACATAAAGAGCTCTTCCTCATTCAGTCAGATTATTCAGTAAGATATGGTTCCTTTTTCCTTTTTGTTTGAATCTTCATATAGAAAGCTGGCTTCCTCATACTCCTCTCTTCATTCATTGAGTTGGAGGAATCCATAGGAGGCCCGCCCGTTATGCATTGCATGAAAGAACCTTTCTTTGTATGACTTCTCTTTTGCCTCAGGTCGAATGAATACGAAAGGGAGATCAATAAAAAAATAGGCCATGAATGAAGAAGTAGTTGGCCTTTCACCCTCTTTCTAGTGACTCGAGGAGCTGATTTGATAAATGCACTTCAAAGGGAGGGAATCTAGGTTTCCCATGTTGGTATGGCCGGGCATAAAAGATTTTGAAGTTAGGTAAAAATGAAGAGGTAGAGAGAGAGAACAGAACGGAACCAATAGCCCTGAATTATGTCAAGGCAAGAGAAAGAAAAGTAAGGACTCTCGTTTTCTGCATACGCATATAGGCTGTGAAAAAGAAAAAAGAAGTAAACTTTTCTAATTTTATAATAGAGAAAGAGAGTGATTCATCTACTTTGTTAATAAGGTAACGAAATGAACTTCAAGTACTTCGTAGGACGACGACGAAGACTTTTTTTTTATATTTTTTATATAAAGTACGGGCAACCTTTCTCTTGGGTACGATCTAAAACGATTCCACATTCAAGAAAGAACCGGCCGACGACGCGCGGAGGAAGGGTTTTATTACTGCTGTTAGAACTCTAAGGAATACAAACCTCGCAAGAGGGACGAGCGTAACAGCTAACAGTAGTATGTGGCTTAACTTACCTTAATTCGCTGTTAGTTCTTTAAGGAAGTCTCCCTTCTAGTTTTCCCTTGCTAGTATTCGATTGATTTACAGCGAGGAAGACTTAGCCCTCTCCCAGCCTACTTGTTCCTGTAGCTAAGGGCATGTAGGATAGCAAGTCTCTCTCTTAGGTTTAGTCTGTAGCCTCACTTCCTGGATTCCCTCTTAGTTGAGTAAGGGAGGCCTTCTGATCTAGGCCCAGCCTTGTGTATTCTTCTACCTAGGAGAGATCAATAGTAGCAACCTATCTTCATCAACCTTTTCCTTCTCTTTGATAGTTCCTGAAGGTCTCTCTTACGCATTTAAACTAGACTTTAGATATCCTCATTAGGGTAGGTAGTTACTACGTCCTGTAAGAAGTTTAGAGAGGCTGCTTTCTTTTCCTCTTATGGTTGGTCACGTGATCCAATTATTGTTCTCGTTTGCCACCCCAGGTACGAAGCGACATCTAAGCCCTCAAGCTACGCATCTCTTGCCATTGATCATAAAGACATATATAAGATCCGGACCTCCGCTCCCAGAGCAAGGATTTGTCATTCCACGTCTCCTAGTCTTCCAAAGCATTCTTATTCTCTTGGATCTGAAGGATGGCCAACCAAACAAGCATTTGAGTCCCCATCGGGAGTAGGGAAGGGGAGGGATGCAATACCAGGATTTCACTCTTTGCCACCTCCCTGGCGGGTCCCATCACCTGAGATTACGGTGCTGGCTTGGAGCAACTAGCTGACACCAAAGAAGGTGATTTCGATTGCTATCGATCAAACCATGGATCCGATTCCGCCCACCCATCCCCCTCTGCCCCGGAACTAATAGACTCACTGGAACCAAAGGCGGGAGTTAAGCCCATTCCCCGGCCAAATATCTACCCATTCTAGCCGATGTTGTTCCCTCCGCTCCTCACTCTCTTTACTCCGAGCCAAGTGGCTATGAACTCCCAACCACATCCTCTCTAGCGGGTCATGAAAGCCCAAGCAAGGGTTCGGAATAAGCCATTTCGGTGCAAAGGGAAGCTAAGCGCCTGTCCTCCTTGCTGACACCAATGAATGATTCCAATCCCTCCCCAATCGAAGTCTGAATCTCCATCATTTGAGGGGTTGTTAATACTTATTGAAGCAATGCTCTCTATCAGACCCGAAAGCGAAACTAGGTGTCCCTTCACTTCTCATAGGTTAGGTGACCCTCTGATGGCAATGATCCAACGTCTGGTGCCGATCCATCTCACTCTTTGCCATCCTCATATCCAGTGCTTGGGACCGGACCCAGGGCATAAACAGCAGAAGAACTCTCGTAACCCAAGTCCTTGTTTCCGTCACCCGATGAGGGCTCAGAAGGGAGAAAATACGAGTTGGTGGGCTTCTTCTCTTTCTTTTGAATCCGTTCGAAGGGGCGAATGAACACCTGTCCGGTGGGGACGAACCATCCAAATATTCCTCTGTGTGTTCCCCATTGGAGGGAAGATAAGAGAACCAGAAAGCTCAAAAGCGGGAATAAACTCCCCATTTCCTGGAACCCCTGACCTTGGTAAAGCATCTGTCTATTCACCATCTCCGGGACCAGTGTCGAAGTAAGCAGGACCAAACTATCAATCCGTTGTTCCAGTGCGCTCCTGCTAGAACATGACGGAACGGTGCCTTAGGTGTCTTAGTTCGGAATTAGATCTAAAGCCCGGGTCGGGTTACTTAAGTTTCATGCCGTGGAGTCAGGGTCTAAGTTAATTCCTCCGTTTGCTGGTTTTAGACAGAATCTTATAGAGATAATTGCAAAGGCTTATGGGTCTGAATTGCCCAAAGTTAGAAGGATTTTCCACTTTTGGAATGAAAGAGGAATTTACGGCTTTCGGAATCATACCTTCTCTAAAAAAAATTGTGAACTGCACGCATAAAATCCTCTTTTATGATTTCCTAACAAGATGTGTAGAAGATTCCGGAGAAGCCATCCGGCTTTAAAGGATAGGGAGGGCACTATCAACAGGCATGCTACGAACAACTTCAAGAACTTCTTCTTCAGTGGGAAGCCTCATTAGCATAGCATTATCCTCTACTGCGATTCACCGTGGTATGCAGCTTAGAAAATCTTCATCTCTTGATGTTGGACCCGCCAAAAAAATCCTTACTCTAATAGGGGCTCCTTACACTTACAACATAGTGGGGGCGACTTTATAACACTTTTTGGCCTACTCTTGCAGGAGCTGAGTTGAGTGGCTTAAAGTGTCCTTAGACGGATCAGGCAAGGGTGGTTGTGACTAGGGTTGCGTTTGCCTATGCGATGGCTTGCTTCATGTATATAGTGGCTTTTGCACGCCATGACATATTTATGTCGTGGGTTTGGTTTAGTGAAAGAGAACAAGTAGCTTCCTTCTACTGAGCGAGCATATCTAGGAAATCGAGATTGGGATCCAATGGATCAATGGTATCCAATGCTTACAGTAAGGCCTTCTCTGAGGAGTTTCTACTAAGAATCTAACAGAACTTTTCCAGGCAAAAGGGATAGCTGGATTGAAAACCTAGCTCTATCTATAACTATAAGTATAAAGCCCGTCCCTTCATTCCATCTGCACGTCTGGAATGAGATGATCTAAGTTCTAAGTGCCGACCTTTCTATCCTTATCCTACTCGCTAGGTTCTTTGTTTTTGTCATTCATATCCTACTAGTAGGAAGGGCGTCTATGAAACTAAGAGAATAGATATTAGGCCCAATAGCGCACTAGTATGATACACAAATGAGGGTCAAGGGCATCCGATCTCTCTGCTGAACCTATCTGCTCTTTCTTTCTAGTCTGCCTAGCTAGCTTTCCTTCCTTTAGTTAGGAAAGCAAAGTACACGATTCCCTTTCAGTCGAATATATTATATTACCCGGTTAAAGCCAAGAGGTTAGCAGGAAGTTCGAGTGAGCTATCCTAAACCTAAGAAGGAGGAGGAGGAAGGTATTGAAGTTAAAGGGTCCGACTAAGGAGCTTGAATTGAAGTCAAGTCTAAGGCAGCATCGAATGATTTCGAGATAGAGTGAATGTCACGACGATCTATATGGAAGTAAACCTACCCTACAGGAGCTACTCAACCATCAACCAGGGGAAAGAAAAAAACGGAAGGGACAGCATTCAAAGACATAATTTCCTCTTGAAAGAATCCTACTCCTTACTTAGTTGAAGTAGACTGCCCGTCATCTCGGAGTGCGGTAGTGGACCTCCTTCTTTGCTGACTCGAATTCCATATCTTTTTCTCTTTCTCTACTAGTCGGATTGGCATTTGTTCAAGATATGATCTATCTCTTTCTCTTTCCTGGGTTGCAGTGACATCGATCTTGACTTTATAGTTATAGGGCGAGTTCTCTCATTTCCTCAGTCCCAACAAGACTAGCAATAATAAGGGATGCAGAAGGTGCACTTGGAGAATTCCTTCCTAAGTCAAGATCACGAGCAGGGCCTGCAGATATATAGCTGAGTGAATCCCGAAGCTTGCTCTCCAAAAGGTCTAGCTACTGACTAGAGGACCCTTCCGGCCAAGCACATCCATAAATGGAGGTCGAATTCCAGCAACAAATGAGAATAGGCAAGATCGAAAGAGGAATGAATTCCTTTAAGCAAGAGCGCGAATGAGCGAACTAACTCCCTTAAACTATCGAGCAATCTATGTGTGTAGACACCCCATTTTTGACCGTCCTCAAGACTTGGGCGTCACTGTTTGAACACTCGGTGATTATCCATGTTTGTGTTCGTTTGGAGTTTCCGGAGGTCTCGGCTAGCGCGCCTTGCCTCAGGATCCCCGAACTCGACCGTTTAGTGTCTGGTTTTGCACCAAACACTTGCATCTTGCCCTTGAGAGGCAGGGTAGGGCTTGTAGACCATCCCTACCCACCACCGGCAGTGGCTAGATGCCACCGGCTGGTTTTTGTTGCCACCGGCAATATAGTTTGCCGGCCGGCACTCTTTGTTGCCGGTCAGCACTATTTGTTGCCGACCGGCACTATTTTTGGCCAAGATGGCATTTTTGGCCGGCCGATTGCTGTTCATCTGCTTTTGCAGATATTTTTAGACAGCTGTATTGCTTTTGCTCCCCTCCATACACGTGTGTGGAGGGATCTCCCTCTTGCAAAGCTTGTCTTGTAAGCTTTACAAGAGGCATATAGAGAGAAGCTCTCTCTAAGGCAAAAGGAGAGGCTTGGTTAGAAGACTTAGGATTTTTTGAGAGCAAGAACAGCCATTGTTAGGGTTTGAGTTCTAGGGTTAGAGTTGGATACACACTCTATCTCTCTTTCCCTCTCTTTTGTTCATTAGGTGCTTTGTGTCTTACTATTGCACACAAACACCTAGTGTTTCACCTTCCTCTTGGAGTTGAGGTTCTAAAGAGTTTGTTTTGAAGTTTTGGTATTGGATTCAAGCTCAAGGAGGCCATTGGAGCACCATTTGTAAAGGGGTCTTCAAGGGTGAGATTCTAGTCCCTTTTTCCCCCATTTTTGCATTGATTTTATACCTATCTTAGAGCTATTTTTGTGATTATTGTATAACATAAAAAAGTTCTGTTTTTAGGCCCTCTTTATTGTTTATTAAGAGTGTTTTGTTGTTTGAGGGTTGTTGACCACCCTTAGGCCTCAAAAGGCCTCATTTTGAGCCATTTTGTGTTAGCTCCGGGATTTTGGTGTTGAGGTCTCTTCACCACTGAAATCTTGAGGGATTTCAGTGGTGAAGATGATGCTTTGAAGTCCGAAGAAGGAGAGGGCCACCCCCTCTCCTTGTTGTCCTTGAAAAGAACATATTTTGGCCTCTTAAGGAAGCCTATGCTTGAGTGTGTGTTGAGCATGTTTAGGATATTTTTCATGCTTATATATCCATAATATAACATGATTTGAAGTTGGTTTTGGAACTCCATGCATGCTTAGTATAGTTGCCATATAATGCCTTGTTTATGCCTTAACATGTCTTAGGTTGTTAGCCTTTGTTGGAGCATGTTTTAGGCTTAGTCTTGTGAAGATTATGAGCTTATCTTGCCATGTTTTAGGTCTGTCCTAAGTTGTTTGGGTTGATTTTGGCATGCTTGATATAGCTCCTTTGTATTTGGGCTTGTTAGCCTTGAGTATGTGCATGTGTAGCATGACATCTTTGCATCGATTTGGTGATTTGGGGTCCCCCCACATGTTATTTCAGTCCCATTTCCATGCTTGTTTGATTGCCTTGCATGCCTCTTTAATGCTTTGGAAGCATGTGTTGCATGCTCCTTGTTTTGACCATTTGTGCATGCCTTTGTTTTGAGCCATTTAGATGCCGTCTAAGTGGTCCTTCGGGCCTTATGTTATGTGCTAAAACTCTGTTTTGGGTCAATAAGTTCATACCATGTTTAGTCTTGCAAGTGTATTTCAATGCTCCTTGGATTTGCTTTGAACACTTAGACTATTTGTTGCATGTTTAGCTTGATTTGTTGCTTGGTTTGGCACCATCCTAACATGCATTTTCAATGCTTATGTTGCATGCTAATTGTCCATGATTCCCTCTTTCAAGTGTGCTTGAATGTTGTTTGATTTATGCTTAAGTGTTGATCCTTATGTGCATGTGTGTGTGCATGCCATTTAGTCCTCACTTTTTAGCACAATGGCCACTGTTTTAGGCCTTATTAGAGCTGCCTAATTCATGTATAAGTCCATCTTGCCATCCATTTGCATTACCACATGCATGCTTGCATAATTGCACAAGTTCATTGCCATGCCATGTTGCATTCCTAGCTTGTATGCCTAGGTTGCATTGCATCTTACATGCATTCCTTGTCCCTTGACTTGGGTGATAGGGATTGGGAGTTTTGTTTGATTGGTTTGCATACATTTGAAATCAAAGTTGCATACTTGGTTCTGTGGGCCATCATGCATGGAAATGCGTGATTGGTGGTCCGAGAACCGAGGCACATGTCCCTTTGAGTCATCACAATGATAAGGGACACAGTTGGTGCATACATGCCTTGAATTGTGTTGCCATGCTTTGTTTTGCCCTCTGTTGCTGTGAGTTGCAGGTTCTGCAGGAATACTCTGCCGACCGGCAGTGTAATGTGCCGACCGGCACCATTTTCTCTACCGACAGATTCAATTTTGTGCCGATGGCCATGCCACACTGCCGGTGGCAATTTCAATCAGCCGGTGGTGATCCTCTCTGTCCAAGGGATCAGTCCTGAGGCTTTGACAGCCTCCAGAGAAGGAAAGGAAGGAAAACAGAGGCAGCCCATGCATGGTGGCGCGCTTCCCGAGGCATTTTCCTGCTTTAATTAATTTATTTAATTTGTTAATTAAATTAGTTAATTTGTAATATTAATTAGCTTGCGTAGTTAATTAATTTGTAATATTTATTCGGTCCCTCCGAGTGAGGGTAAATCTGTAATAAGTGTGTGTGGGTGGTGTGTATGTCTTCCAACCCCACTTCTTTCCTCCCTTTTATTTACCTGCTTATGATGGTAGATTAGGGCACATTTATTTTAGCATACCCTATGCTATGCATGTGTGCATCCATGCATTTGTATTACATGCATTAGGCTCGGTACATCACGCTAATTGCATTCGTACTTCAAATCAAAAATTGAATATGTGATAATTGTGCATTTTCACATGACATGTCTAGGATTAGCCGAGCCTATCTTAGCAACATTTTGTATGCGACGCATTAGGCACTTAACATGGACTTGGATCATGCATGTTTGCTAACAAGTTCTTTGTTTTGGCACGGAGTATTTCCGCTTTAGCATATCACATGAGTGTGAGTATTGCCATGACAGTATGCTTGCCATGCGGCTAGATGCTTATGTGTTAAACTGTTTTGAATGCCTGTGGGTGAAGGTTGGATTGTTTGAGTTGGAAGAACTCATTGAAATCCGTGTTTTAGCCTACTTGTGAGTAGAAAATTCCAAAGCATTTTCAAAACGAATGGATATGCAATGTCTCTTTCCAAATTAGGCAATCTAGTCTATACTTGTTTGCTGTGTGCATAACATAGTAATTCTAAGCTAATAAATGGAATAAGAACACGTAAAGTTTTCAAAAACGGATATCACGGTTAGTAGAGGCCGGTCTTCGGACCAGGCGAAAGGAGGTGCTCATAGCTGACCATCCCCGATCGTACCCAAGCTCCCGAGCCGAGACAACTCCGGTGATGACGGACATGTGGCCTTCGGCACCGAGTCAGGGTTTCCTAAATTCCCCCATTTTAAAATATTTAGGTGGCGACTCTGTATCTGGCAAAGCAGTCCATGTTTGGCACTACTTTTTCAAAAATCTATTTCTCAAAACGATTTTCCAGATTTGGACTCTTTGGTTCAGATTAAGAACCGTGACACAAGTCGAGTCCGAATTGTAGTAACCCCAAATGAACAGAACGGGACTCATCCTCCCGGGGCGTTCGGGGACGTCTACAGTTTCTGGCGACTCAGCTGGGGATTTTTAGAGAGTTTGACTCGAACTCGTGATATCCTGTTTTGATCTCATTTATGTGTTTCTTTGCATTGCATGTGCATTGGTGCGCCTAGGAACACAGTGTTTGCCATCTGCCATTCCCGAACGGTTTCCCGGAGGCTTGTCTTGTCAAGGCATGTCCATAAGGCTGACCGGCTATGGGCTCTGACAGTATGGGAACACAAACCCCGGTTTTTACCGGGGCACCCTTTTTGACCATTCGACCTAGTGCATATTCGGATCCGTAATGACCATTCCAAACTAGGACAGGTTGCTTACCCGATATTAGGTTGTTTGAAAACCACTGTGTGCGTAGTGAAACCCTAGCTCCTGACAAAATAGGACAGGGAAACCCTACCCCAACATAGGGGTGTTTTGGTTCTCACTTACTTGTTATGTGCTTTTAGAGTGTATCTCTACAGGAACGCATATACCAGTTTGCGAGTTTGAGTATCGGGCCCGAAGGCACCAGAATCAATACTATTGAGAATCAGTTATCAGGAATCAGTTATCCGCGGGTATCAGATTCAGTATTTTGGGAACAGAAATCTGGGAACAGTGATCGGCAGTAGGGTACAGTTGTTTGGCTACACCCGTATTTGATCAGTTTGGGCTGAAATGCTCTCTGTTTTTCTTTCAGTTCAGAGAGTTGCAGAGTTGATACAGAACAGCCAGTGTCTCCCCTTTGCTAAGGCAAGATTTATGGCGACACAAAGTTCAGAAGAAATTGTGGTTATGACGGCTGCATTGGAGCAGGGAACCGCTCCGCAGAGTGAGGCCAACATCAGTATGTCATACCCACCCAGGTCGCCCGTTGTGCACCCGGTTTGGGCTCCCCAGTTATACCAGGCTCGTGAGCCCACCACCTTCGAATTAATGGGGATGATAGGCGATCTCCAAAGGTCTATGGCAGACCTCGCCTATGGAATATCGACTTCACCTCCAGCGGTGCCGTATGCCGGGAATTTTGTACCATAGGAGCCCCCGCTACTAGGGCGGATTGTGATAGAGCTTAGCCAGCCAGAGGTGGCTTCCGGCTATAGCCACGACATGCCAGCACCAACCCCGACCCTTGATCAGGCTGAGGCCAGGGGAAAGGACAAGGCAAAGATAGACGCCGACCCTATTGAACAACTGTTGTGGGCAGTCGAGGCTTTGAAGGCCAGAGTGATGAACAAGCAACAAACGTCTGCAATGGTGACCAAAGCTGTGGATGATGCTTTCCCCACTCCGATCAAAGGCAGTTCAAGCCAGGCAGAAAACCGGGATGGGCCCCGTCATGCCCAGACAGTTCCTGTAGTTCCCAACCCTGCACCGGGAAAGGTTCAAAAAGCCAAGGCAGCGCCAGCTGATCCTTTCGCCAGCGCATCTGGCAAGAACCCTTAAACTGCAAAGTACCTGCCCCGAGGGCGCAGGGTCTTTCACGACCTCCACATGCCTTTGTCTAGGGCATTGGTAATATTGGAAAAGAATGGGCATCTTAAGCCTTTGGAGCCCCGGCCACTCCCGAAGAATCTCCCCGCCACTCATGATGCTACCTTGTACTGCGCGTACCATCAACAGTCCGGTCACAGTACCGATGGATGTTCCCGCCTTCGTCATGAAGTGCAGGATCTGATTGATAACAAGGCTATCCTACCACCTACCTCAGGCAAGCCCGTCACCACTCAGTTGCTGGATTTCGAGGGCTCAGATACTGCGAGTATGTGAAGTGAACTGCCTGCGGGCAACATTTGATATATTTTTGGGTGAAGCGTCTGGCACGCATTTTTGAGCATCGGTGAAACCGAGTTTTTGTAAATCCTGACTTGGATATCTGTAGACACCCCATTTTTGACCGTCCTCAAGACTTGGACGTCACCGTTTGAACACTCGGTGATCATCCATGATTGTGTTCGTTTGGAGTTCCCGGAGGTCTCGACTCACGCGTCTTGCCTCAGGATCCCCGAACTCGACTGTTTAGTGTCTGGTTTTGCACCAAACACTTTTGTTTTGCCTTAGAGGGGCAGGGAATGCCTTGTGAGACATCCCCATACACCACCGGCAGTGGCTGGAGGCCACCGGCTAGTCCTTTTCTTCCATCGGCAATTTTGTTTGCCGGTCGGCATTGTTTTTTGCCGGAATAGCTTTTTTGGGCAGCCGACCACTGTTCCTCCACTTTATGGAGATATTTTGTGCCAGCTGTGATAGCTGGCACCAACTCCTTTCCCCTCCATACACGTGCCTGTATGGAGGGATTTCCCTCTAGCCAAGCTTGTTGAATAAGCTTTGCAAGAGGGATCCTTATAAGAGAGAGGCTTTCCTCTTGGTTCTAGGTTAGAAAAAACAGAAGCAAAATCAGTCTTGAGAGATATAGATACATATTATCTCTATACCTCTCTCCCTCTCCCTTCTTGTGTGTATTTCTTGGCCCAAAAGGTGTGTTTTACCTTACTTTTGCACCATTACACACACCATTACACCTTAGTCCGAGATTGAGGGACTTGGGGGAGTTGTTTCTTGAGTTTTGGACTGGTTTTGATCCAAAGAAGGAGGTTAGGCCATTTGTTCTTCAAGGGTTCTTCAAGGGTGAGCATCTTCCCTTTTATTCCCCAAACTTGCATTGGTTTTCTACCTATTTTGTTTATTGTTTTGGCTCTTGTGTATAACATAAAAAAGGCTCATATTTTCCTGCTCTAACACTTTCATTAAGGTCACTTTGTGGTTAGATTGCAAACTCACCCTCTTAGGCCTTGTTTAGCCTATTTTGGTGCCATTTTGATAAGGTTTTGTTCACTTCAGCCTCTTGATCTTTTGATCACCAAAAATCAGTGTATTTTAGTGTCAAAAAAGTTGGTTTGAAGTCTTGCATAGGGGAGGGACACCCCTCTCCCTTTATGGTTTTGTTTCCTTGCTTTTTGGGCTCAAAAGGATAGCTTGTGTGCTTGTTGTTTCTTGGCTTCATTTCAGTACTTTTTTAGGCATCTTAGGTCTTGCATAATCTCTGTTTTTGGTCGGATTTGGGCCCTCTTGTATGCTTGTAATACTTGCTTTGTATTGCTCCATCTTGCTTAGAAATACATCCCATGATTAGGCCATGATTTTTGTGTGTGTTGGCTTGGTTCCATGAAGCATTTAGCATTGTTTTTCCATGCTTAAAATCTGTTGGTTATCAACTTGGTCATGTTTGGCATATTTGTTATGGTTGCTATGTATTTTGGCTTGTGAGCCCTCAAGTATATGAGTCATAAGTGCTTTGGTTGGTCTACTTTGATGAGTGGAGGTTGTTTGCCATGCCATTTTAGTCCAAAAATCATGCCTACATGTGTGCATGCACGGTCTTTTCCATATCTTGAGGTTGTGTCTTCCTATGCCTAAGAATGAGCCTTGGTGTATTTGTTTCATGGGGTTTATTTTAGTTTCCATATTAGGAGTTTTTGGGGTCCTATCTTGCATGCATAAATTCTTTTTTTACTTGTTTTAATCATGCCATGAATGGCCATGTTGGTGGGGGTAAGTTGTCTCCTTTAGTGCCTTAGCTTTGGGACCATAAGTTTGCTTGTTAACATGAGTTGATTGTCTATCATTTTAAGCACTTTTGGCCACTGTTTTGAGAAGGGTAAGGGCCTGCCCCTTTGCCACTTCAAGCCCTCTTGCATGCTTGCCCCATGTTTGTTGCATATTTGTTCCATTAAGCTTTGTAGCACATCAATTCCATGGTCAATTTGCTCCATGTTTGCATCATGTTTGTATCTTGTGCGCTTGGTATCATACATTTTGTCATGATAATTGCATATTGCTTGTTGTGTTTTATATCTTGGTCGCGTGTTACATTTGAGGCTTGTGAGCATTACATGCATTGCATTTACTTGGTTTGGGGTGTCAAACCAAGTGTGGGAGTCAAGGACCATTCGTACTTCAAGTGATGTAATGTGCCTTGATCCCCGGTCATCGGGACCTTTGACTCTAACTTGATAAGGCCTCGGTTTTCATGTTGTTTGTTGCATGCATTTTCATATCAAATGGCAAATTCGATCCTCTGACTCACCATGTACCATTGATGATTCAAGGATCGAAAGTCATGCTTCTTTGAGTCCAAAATATGATAAGAAGTAGGACCATGCTTACATGTGTCCAAAAACTCCATACTATGCACTGCCTGTCTTCTGTTTGTTGTCAAATTGTCTATTGCAGGAAGTTTCTGCTGACCGGCAGAATTTAGTGCCGACCGGCACTATCTGGAGTGCCGATGAATCTGATAAAGTGCCGACGGGAATTTTGGAGTGCCGGTGGCAATTCTGTCTGGCCGGTGGTGCTCTGCAAGATGCAGAGAGCTTGTTCCAGCACTTTGGAAATTTTCAGAAAGACAAGGCAGTACAAACAGAGGCGACAAGAGTATAGTACGGGTTTTCCGGGCAGGACGGATTCGAGCATGCATCATCTGCGCGCCCCGAGGCAGAGGCTGTGGCCACCCTCTTCATTCTTTTGCTTCCTTTTTTTAATTAATTAGGAAATTTTGTAATAATTTTATTTATTCATTGTTTTGGGACTGTAATATTAATTCGAACCCTCTGAGTGAGGGTAGACATGTAATAAGTGTGGGTGAGTGTGTGTATGTCTTCCAATCCCCATTTCTTTCTTCCCTTTTATTTACCAGCTTATGATGGTAGATTAGGACATTTTTGAAATTAGCATACCTTATGATATGCATGCGTGCATTCATGCATCTGTTAACATGCACCAGGCTCGGTACATCATGCTAACCGCATTCGTATTTTCAAATTCCAAAATTGAATACATGAATTAGTTGGTTGCATATCGTATGCCATATCTAGGTTAACCGAGCCTAACTAGAATTGCACCTTGTATGTGTTGCATTAGGCAAAATAACATGAACTAGGACACGCACATTTGCTAACTAGTTTATTGTTTTGGCACGGAGTACAATGTAAGTGGTTATGCTTTAACATCCAACATGCGTGTGAATGTTACCATAAGAGTATGCTTGCCATGCAGCTAAATGTTTACATGAGATAAATTGCTTGAATGCCTGTGGGTGGAGGTCGAATTGCTTAAATTGGAATAACACATTAAAACTGTGAATTTTAAAGCCCACTAGATAGTGGCAAAACCATCTTTTCTAAAAGCCCACTTGAGGGTGGCAAAACCTGCAGTTTAGCCTACTTGCGAGTATTTTCAAAACGAACATGAAATGTTTTGTTCCAATTCGGGCGATTTGGTCTATACTTGTTTGCTGTGCGCATAACATAGTAATTCTAGGCTAATAAATGGAATAAGAACACGTAAAGTTTTCAAAAAACGGATATCACGGTTAGTAGAGGCCGGTCTTCGGACCGGGCGAAAGGGGGTGCTCATAGCTGACCTTCCCCGATCGTACCCAAGCTCCCGAGCCGAGACAACTCCGGTGATGACGGACATGTGGCCTTCGGCACCGAGTCAGGGTTTCCTAAATTTCCCCATTTTAAAAAAATATTTAGGTGGCGACTCTGTATCTGGCAAAGCAGTCCATGTTTGGCACTACTTTTTCAAAAATCTGTTTCTCAAAACGATTTGCCAGATTTGGACTCTTTGGTTCAAGATTAAGGACCGCGACACAAATCGAGTCCGAACTGTAGCACGAGGTCCCACGCGGGCGCTGTTACAGTTTCTGGCGACTCTGCTGGGGATTTTAGAGAGCTTGACTTGAACTCGTGATATCCTGTTTTGATCTCATTTATGTGTTTCTTTGCATTGCATGTGCATTGGTGCGCCTAGGAACACAGTGTTTGCCATCTGCCATTCCTGAACGGTTCGCCGGAGGCTTGTCTTGTCAAGGCATGTCCATAAGGCTGACCGGCTATGGGCTCTGACAGCATGGGAACACAAACCCCGGTTTTACCGGGGCACCCTTTTTGACCATTCGACCTAGTGCATATTCGGAATCCATAGTGACCATTCCAAGCTAGGACAGGTTGCTTACCCGATTATAGGTTGTTTGAAACCACTGCGTGCGTAGTGAAACCCTAGCTCCTGACAAAATAGGACAGGGAAACCCTACCCCAACATAGGGGTGTTTTGGCTCTTTTTACTTGCTATGTGCTTTTAGAGTGTATCTCTATAGGAACGCATGTACCAGTTTGCAAGTCTGGGTATCAGGCCTGTGGGCATCAGCATCAGCGTTTTGAGAATCAGTTATATCTGCGGGTATCCGGATTCAGTTTTGGGGACAGTGATTCTGAGGAACAGTGATCAGTAATAAAGTACAGTTGGTCGGCTACGCCCGTGTTTGATCAGTTTGGGCTGAAATGCTGTCTGTTTTTCCTTTGAAGGTTCAGAGAGTCGGAGAGGTGATACAGAATAGCCAGTGTTCCCCCTTTCCTGAGGCAGGACTTATGATGGCGCAGAATTCAGAAGAGACTGTGGTTATGACAGCCACATTAGGTCAAGGAATCAATTTGCAGGGCGAGATCGATGGTGGTGCACCACATTTGCCCAGGTTGCCTGTTGCGCACCCGGTCTGGGCCTCCCAGCTATTCCAGGCTCGCGAGCCTACTACATTTGAACTGATGAGGATGATCGATGATCTTCAGAGAACTGTGGCAGATCTGGCCTTTGGGGTTTTGGCCCCATCATCAACCACATCACGTACCAGGGAGTTCATGTCTAAAGGCTCCCCAACTTTGGGACGGGTTGCATTGGAAGAAGGCCAACCTCTTGACAAAGTGGAAGCGACGGGTAAGAGCAAGGTAGGGGCAGGCATTGGCCCCCATGAACACCTTCGGTGGGATATTGAGGCTTTGAAAGCTGAGGGACTGAACAAAGAGCAAGTCCTCGTAGTTGTTACAAAAGCTGTGGATGACACTTTCGCCACTCAGAATGAGAGCAGTCTGAATCAAGGGGCAAGCCAGGAGAAGGGCCTTTGTGCGAGGAATGTTCCTTTCAGCCCTAATCCCGTGCTCGGAAATGATCAGCAAACCCAGTCAACGCCTGCCAATCCCTTTGCTGGTGCATCCAGCAAAACTCCACAAACCTCAAAATATCCACCTCGAGGCCAGAGGGTGTTCGCACCACTGTACATGTCTCTATCAGCGGCCTTTAGGATCTTGATTAGAGAGGGAAATTTGAAACCCTTGGAGCCGCGACCACTGCCAGATAGACTTCCTTCCTCCCATGATCCGACCAAGTACTGTGCCTTTCATCAGCAAGTCGGCCATGTCACTGATGGTTGTTTCCGTCTTCACCACGAAATACAAGATCTGATTGACAATAAGGTCATCGCCGCACCAACTCAGCGAAGTCTATCGTCATTGGATCAGTGAACCTGGGGGATAATGTGATGTGATCGGGGGATGAACCACCTGCGGATGGCGCTCGATTTACTCCAGATGTGGTGTATGGCACACACTATTTTGAGCATTTGTGAATGCTAGTTTTGTACATGCTGACTTGGGTATTGGGTCAGTCTTGTTGTGTTGTTTTGAGTCTGTTTTGAGTCAGTCCTTTTGTTTCAGGTCTGTCTTGTTGTATCGAGTCAGTCCTGTTTTGTTAAGACTCGGGTGATTCCGGGGGTGTTACCTCGGACATCACTATCTTGTTTTGTGTTTGTCTTTTTGCTTTCTTTTGAGACTGTTTCTGCCTTGGAGCCAGTTGTGCCAACAGATTTGAATGGACAGCAGTGATTTTCACACTCTTGTGTTTGCTTCTGTCGTGTGCCAGTTGTGCCAGAAGTATTGAATGGAATGACAATGCTCTTCGCCTGCCTTTTCTGTGCCTTGAAATCACTGTATCGACCTAAGTTTTTTTCAAAACTTTTTTTGAACACTGCGGTGAAAACGAAGAGGAAGGAATTCCTCGGGATTTGCAAAATTTTGATCATTTGAGAGAAAGAGAGGCATGCTAAGCCCTTAATGATTGAGATCATGCTTGTTAATGTGAGTACTGAGAAGGATCCTGGCTTGATCTAGATTGGTCCCACACTTTCTTCAGCGCGAGCGACTAGTCGCTTTCTTAAAAGATTTCAAAAAAAATGTTTTGCGCGATCCTGCGAAGACCTGTGTGGAATCGCTCTTGAGATTGTGCAGCCTAGGATCGCTCTCAGCCTCGAGACTCGACCCCTCATTTTCAAACCTTGAACTTGGATTCAGAAGGTTCAACGATCAACCACAATGTGAGGCCTGTGTGGCTAGATTTGAAGCAGCCCTCGAACAAGAGGCACCAAAGTCAGGTCAAGAAGATCAGATCTCATCAGAAGAAGCTTACAAAGCAAAGCAGCAGCCATTCTCCTGGATTCAGATGACTCCAGGATCTCAAAACCATTTGGCATGGACTTGTTATACTTTTACCCTTGAGAGGCTCGCTGGGCCGAAAACCCGGAAGGGCGACCCAGGCAAAAGTTAGAGCAAGAGAAAAATACAAAAAAAAAGAAGAAGCAAAAAAATGCAAAAAGAAAAAAAAAGAGAACAAAAAAGAAAGATGCAAAGAAAAGAACGAAAAAATCAAAAAAGGAAAAAGAAATGAAAAAAATTGAAAAGAAAAGAAGAACAAAGCTCGCAAGGTCGAAAACCCGCAACGGGCGCCTTGGCAAAAGTTAGAGCCTAAAAAGGAGAGGTTAATACCCGAGTGTACCTTAACCGGAACTACGTAAGGCTTGATTCCCATGTTTGGGATACGTAGGCAACTTCATCATGAAGTCCAGCCCCCAACGCTTTCATAAGCGTCTCAGTCCATGCAATGGTTTCAATTTCATTCCAAAGTCCAGTGGCCAACACCCTTCAAGGTGATTGTGTCCATATATGTGTTGTGACCGTCTTCGTCATCTCTGTGTCTAAGAGCTCGACCACCGCCAATGAAGACTGTCTGCGAATTGCTGCGGCACCATCCCAAACAAGGGGCAACTTTCCGTTGCCACCAGCCGCCGTGAGCCGCCATTCAAACTAGGGGCAACTTTCCGTTGCCTCCCACCCTCCTTCAAACCAGGGGCAATTTTCCATTGCCTCCGATCCGAGGTTGCTCATCTCGAAGAGTAAGTTCCATGCTTGTTCAGCATCAGCTGTTTGAAAAATAGTTTTTGAAATTTTTTACTGAGGTTGACTATTTTCTCGAAAACTATTTCATTTTCCAAAATCGGACCATTGTCTTGGACCCAAAAAAGGAAAATTTTCAGTGCTCATAGCCTGACTTGCATGATTTCAAATCAAAAATCGAACAAGTGTGTTAATCTAACTCTCACATTGGTCAAAAATTGTTTTCGTAGAAAACCAAAACAAAAAATGGTCAAAATGACAAACTAGGGGCACAATTGAGTCAGGCTTCCTGTCGTTTCCCCATTTTCAACATACTTGCTAAGAAGGGCACCCTACCTGCCAAGAAGGGCACAACTGAAGTCAACAACAAAAGGGCTAAAAGCTCTCTCATCCTTCAAGCAACGAGGAATCAAGCCAAGTACGAAGCACGAGCTGGAATGGATCATGATATTCCACTTCCTCATCTGGACAGATCTAACCACGTCCAAACTCCCCAGTAGGGCATCATCAACCGATGTTAGCTGCAGATTTGCTACACACCCAGTTGTAGCACAACCCCTCTCTGGGAGAAACTCACTGTTGTGAACAAGAAGAAGAATCTAGCGGAATACCAGGGGCAAGAGCCCACAATTTCCAGCTTATCCATCAACCACCCAGGGGAGGGATGAAAAATGAGAGATTAAAGAATAGAGAGATGTGCGCTGAGAGAAAAAGCGAGAAAAGGGTTTTGAGAGAAAAACCGAGCTTGAGAGCCGAGTGATGTGAGAATCACAAATAAGAAAGGGTGGGAATAATACCCGGTGAAACAGGCTCCCTGTGCACGTCTGTGTGTCGTGTCTTTTGTTTTGTTTGTCTCGATTCTTGCTTTGAGTCGTTCCGAGCGTGTCTCGACGTGTTTCGGTTGTTTACCTTTGTTTTTCCCTTGTCGAGTCGTTTTGGTTGTGGCCAGTCGTCTGCTCAATACCCAGTTAAGAACTCATTTCTCAATTTTCAAAAATCATCTTGTGCTCAGAGTGCTGTGCCATTCTCCACATTTGTGCAAAACAGTATTTGTTCTTTCATAAAACTGCAGGGTCCACCCCCGATAAGTGTGAACAGTAGAACAAGGACCTATCTGAAGCTATGTAGGTTCCACACTGCAAAGCAAAAGAAAAAAAGGAAAATTTGGAGCATCTTAGGGTGTTCCAGCTTTGGCAAGATCCGAGACTGCATTTCAGGTGCACCTTCCCAGACCTCGCCATTTCTCTGGAGTATGAGTGTATCTCGACCCCAAGTGTAAGCCTGCTTCAAGTCAGAATGGCAATTAAAGCAGAAACAGATATTATCTCTCGCCAACATAAACAGGGTGTGCCCTTTTTGAGCTGAGTGTTATAAAGTCCTCCGAAAGGTAAATCGGAGGCACCAGAGTACATGTTTGATGCCCTTCCATTGCATAGAATATGTTTTCTTTCGATTCTGCATAGAATATGCTTTCAATATTGCATAGAATATGCTCCTGTTTCTTGCATAGAAAATGCTCGTATCTTTTGCATAGAAAATGCACTCTTCCGTACTTGCATAGAAAATGCACCTCATTTGCATAGAACATGCATTCACTCGCACTATTTTGTGCATTGCATTTCAATCGCGCTGTTTAGCGTATCGCACTGTTTAGTGCATTTCAAATCACTCGCGCTGTTTAGCGTATCGCACTGTCTAGTGCATTTCAATCGCGCTATTTTGCGTATCGCACTATTTTGTGCAACTACATTCGCGCTATTTTGCGCACCTTAATCGCACTGTTTTGTGCAGTTTATCATTCGCGCTATTTTGCGCATTGCACTGTTTTGTGCAGTTTATCATTCGCGCTGTTCTGCGCATCGCACTGTTTTGTGCATTGTATTGTTCGCGCTGTTCTGCGCATCGCACTGTTTTGTGCATTTCAAAGTTGTTCACGCTGTTCTGCGCATCGCACTGTTTTGTGCATTGTATTGTTCGCGCTGTTCTACGCATCGCACTGTTTTGTGCATTTCAAAGTTGTTCGCACTGTTCTGCGCATCGCACTATTTGTGTGCATTTCAAAATCGTTCGCGCTGTTCTGCGCACTGCACTGTTTTGTGCATTTCAAAACCTCGCGCTTTTCTGCGCATCGCACTGTTTTGTGCATTTCAATTTCGCGCTGTTTTGCGCATCTCATTGCATTTTGCATGCATTCCATCGCACTGTCCTGTGCACTCGCGTTGCCTAACGCATTGCGTTATTTTGCGCATCATACCGCCGGTCTGGCGAGACCTTAAACACGTACGGTCTGGCGAGACCTTAAACACGCACGGTCTGGCGAGACCTTAAACACGTACGGTCTAGGAGACCTTAAATCCCTGGGAGATGCGAAACCTCCGGTACATTGATGTGCACGTTGTTTCTATTTCGGCATATGAGTTCATTTGCATCAACTTACGTTCCATACGGCGTGCGTGCCTCATTCTTGCATTGTCATGCATATTGCTAACAATATTGTACCTGTTAAGTTTGTTTTCTTTTCAGGAACGGTATTGTATGTACGGTTCATTTGAGGCTGGAGCGACCAGACGAACCGCACAGGTTTTTTTACGGTCTGGCGAGACCTTAAACACGTACGGTCTGGCGAGACCTTAAACACGCATGGTCTGGCGAGACCTTAAACACGTACGGTCTAGGAGACCTTAAATCCTTGGAAGGTGCAAGACCTTTATTGCATTGGTGTGCACACTATTGCTTTGTACATATCTTAAGCCGCGTGTTGTCGCGCATCTCATGCAACATGCATTTCATACATCATTTGCATCTCAAAAACAAAAAAACAAACAAAACATGCATTGTCATGCATACATTTTGCATTCCGGTCTAGGAGACCTTAAATCCTCTGAAGGTGCAATTCCTTCGGTGTTTGTCGTGCCCGAACGACTTTTCGGTGGTCTGGTAAAGCCACCTGTCTGTGCTTGCGATGAGTTCCTAGAAAACCAACTGGGACGGTGGAAACTAGAGTTCGAACGGCTTATGCCTAGAACGCAAAGGTTCGGGAGTTCCGAGACTAAAGTCTGGTTTAAATACCCAGAGGTCTACCCTCGGCTTGAAATCTGTATGGAAGCCCCATAGGTTGAGACGGCATGTCTACGCCTCAGTTCTGGATACTGAACCAACCTAGTATATCACCCTGTTGGTAAGATAGGGAAAGTTGCAATCATAGTCATTGCATCATAGTGCATTGTCATGCATTTGCATTGTAGTTTGCATGCATTCATTGCATCACCTTCTGCCTATGGCTTGCGCCTTTCCAGGTTGAGCTTGGTCTGGTATGTGTCCTTACTTTTCATGTTAAAACACAGTTCTGTATGTGTATCGCGCCGATTCCACGTTGATATGTTGGTTGAGGGTTGCGGCACCTTTTCTGTGTTACACATGGCTCGTATGTATGCATGCCTTTCCTAGGCAAGATTTGGTTTGGCTTGCGTGCCATATCCATTGTATCCATATCCATTCCATTGCATATTTGTAGATATTGCATTGTAGATTGCATGCATTCATTGCATCACCTTCCACCTATGGCTAGCGCCTTTCCAGGTTGAGCTTGGTCCGGTATGTGCCCTTACTTTTCATGTTAAAACACAGTTCTGTATGTGTATCGCGCCGATTCCACGTTGATATGTTGGTTGAGGGTTGCGGCACCTTTTCTGTGTTACACATGGCTTGTATGTATGCATGCCTTTCCTAGGCAAGATTTGGTTTGGCCTGCGTGCCATATCCATCCATTACATTGTAGTGTAATTTTTGCATCCGGCATTAGGATCGTAGTCCTTTCTCCAGCGGGTTGTTTCCCCACTTGTGTCATTCCACCCAATACTTGTTCTTGCGTCTGTCTACAATACTCATAGTTCAGTTGACCGTTCTATGGTAGACAGACTTGTTACCTCCATCAATCTATTTGACATAGGTGTGGTTTCGAACCGTTCGTGATTGGATCACGATCCAAATGCTTTGCATGTAGCTTGCATTGTTTCAATTACATTGCATCTTCATTTGCATTGTTTGTACATTGTTTTGTATATATTGCATTTCGTTTTGCATCCATTTTGCATTGTCATGCATGTTGCTAACAATATTGTACCTGTTAAGTTTGTTTTCTTTTCAGGCACGATATTGTATGTACGGTTCATTTGAAGCTGGTGCAACCAGACGAGCCGCACAGGTATTGTATCTCCCGAGTGAGACGTATTGAGAATTCCATAATTCTCTTACATCCTTTCTGCATTGTAGTGTAGTTTGGTATGCTAGCTTAAAATTGTCGCATGTTTGCTTCATTACAGCTTTCTTTGCATGATCATAAGTTATGCTCGGCTTCGCGCATTGTCTTGCATTTTGCCCCCGCCTTCGGGCGCACCTTATTTGTCTTGTATGTTTGTCTGAGTCTTCGGCCTTGTCAAAAATGGGTCGTCTCTGGGCTTTGACATTCACTCCCGTCATTGTTATGACTTTCGAGTTCTGTCAAAGAGGGGCAACTGTAGACACCCCATTTTTGACCGTCCTCAAGACTTGGACGTCACCGTTTGAACACTCGGTGATCATCCATGATTGTGTTCGTTTGGAGTTCCCGGAGGTCTCGGCTCGCGCGTCTTGCCTCAGGATCCCCGAACTCGACTGTTTAGTGTCTGGTTTTGCACCAAACACTTTTGTTTTGCCTTAGAGGGGCAGGGAATGCCTTGTGAGACATCCCCATACACCACCGGCAGTGGCTGGAGGCCACCGGCTGGTCCTTTTCTTCCATCGGCAATTTTGTTTGCCGGTCGGCACACTTTATTGCCGGTCGGCATAATATGTTGCCGGTCGGCACTGTTTTTTGCCGGAATAGCTTTTTTGGGCAGCCGACCACTGTTCCTCCACTTTATGGAGATATTTTGTGCCAGCTGTGATAGCTGGCACCAACTCCTTTCCTCTCCATACACGTGTATGGAGGGATTTCCCTCTAGCCAAGCTTGTTGAATAAGCTTTGCAAGAGGGATCCTTATAAGAGAGAGGCTTTCCTCTTGGTTCTAGGTTAGAAAAAACAGAAGCAAAATCAGTCTTGAGAGATATGGATACATATTATCTCTATACCTCTCTCCCTCTCCCTTCTTGTGTGTATTTCTTGGCCCAAAAGGTGTGTTTTACCTTACTTTTGCACCATTACACACACCATTACACCTTAGTCCGAGATTGAGGGACTTGGGGGAGTTGTTTCTTGAGTTTTGGACTGGTTTTGATCCAAAGAAGGAGGTTAGGCCATTTGTTCTTCAAGGGTTCTTCAAGGGTGAGCATCTTCCCTTTTATTCCCCAAACTTGCATTGGTTTTCTACCTATTTTGTTTATTGTTTTGGCTCTTGTGTATAACATAAAAAAGGCTCATATTTTCCTTCTCTAACACTTTCATTAAGGTCACTTTGTGGTTAGATTGCAAACTCACCCTCTTAGGCCTTGTTTAGCCTATTTTGGTGCCATTTTGATAAGGTTTTGTTCACTTCAGCCTCTTGATCTTTTGATCACCAAAAATCAGTGTATTTTAGTGTCAAAAAAGTTGGTTTGAAGTCTTGCATAGGGGAGGGACACCCCTCTCCCTTTATGGTTTTGTTTCCTTGCTTTTTGGGCTCAAAAGGATAGCATGTGTGCTTGTTGTTTCTTGGCTTCATTTCAGTACTTTTTTAGGCATCTTAGGTCTTGCATAATCTCTGTTTTTGGTCGGATTTGGGCCCTCTTGTATGCTTGTAATACTTGCTTTGTATTGCTCCATCTTGCTTAGAAATACATCCCATGATTAGGCCATGATTTTTGTGTGTGTTGGCTTGGTTCCATGAAGCATTTAGCATTGTTTTTCCATGCTTAAAATCTGTTGGTTATCAACTTGGTCATGTTTGGCATATTTGTTATGGTTGCTATGTATTTTGGCTTGTGAGCCCTCAAGTATATGAGTCATAAGTGCTTTGGTTGGTCTACTTTGATGAGTGGAGGTTGTTTGCCATGCCATTTTAGTCCAAAAATCATGCCTACATGTGTGCATGCACGGTCTTTTCCATATCTTGAGGTTGTGTCTTCCTATGCCTAAGAATGAGCCTTGGTGTATTTGTTTCATGGGGTTTATTTTAGTTGCCATATTAGGAGTTTTTGGGGTCCTATCTTGCATGCATAAATTCTTTTTTTACTTGTTTTAATCATGCCATGAATGGCCATGTTGGTGGGGGTAAGTTGTCTCCTTTAGTGCCTTAGCTTTGGGACCATAAGTTTGCTTGTTAACATGAGTTGATTGTCTATCATTTTAAGCACTTTTGGCCACTGTTTTGAGAAGGGTAAGGGCCTGCCCCTTTGCCACTTCAAGCCCTCTTGCATGCTTGCCCCATGTTTGTTGCATATTTGTTCCATTAAGCTTTGTAGCACATCAATTCCATGGTCAATTTGCTCCATGTTTGCATCATGTTTGTATCTTGTGCGCTTGGTATCATACATTTTGTCATGATAATTGCATATTGCTTGTTGTGTTTTATATCTTGGTCGCGTGTTACATTTGAGGCTTGTGAGCATTACATGCATTGCATTTACTTGGTTTGGGGTGTCAAACCAAGTGTGGGAGTCAAGGACCATTCGTACTTCAAGTGATGTAATGTGCCTTGATCCCCGGTCATCGGGACCTTTGACTCTAACTTGATAAGGCCTCGGTTTTCATGTTGTTTGTTGCATGCATTTTCATATCAAATGGCAAATTCGATCCTCTGACTCACCATGTACCATTGATGATTCAAGGATCGAAAGTCATGCTTCTTTGAGTCCAAAATATGATAAGAAGTAGGACCATGCTTACATGTGTCCAAAAACTCCATACTATGCACTGCCTGTCTTCTGTTTGCTGTCAAATTGTCTATTGCAGGAAGTTTCTGCCGACCGGCAGAATTTAGTGCCGACTGGCACTATCTGGAGTGCCGATGAATCTGATAAAGTGCCGACAGGAATTTTGGAGTGCCGGTGGCAATTCTGTCTGGCCGGTGGTGCTCTGCAGGATGCAGAGAGCTTGTTCCAGCACTTTGGAAATTTTCAGAAAGACAAGGCAGTACAAACAGAGGCGACAAGAGTATAGTACGGGTTTTCCGGGCAGGACGGATTCGAGCATGCATCATCTGCGCGCCCCGAGGCAGAGGCTGTGGCCACCCTCTTCATTCTTTTGCTTCCTTTTTTTAATTAATTAGGAAATTTTGTAATAATTTTATTTATTCATTGTTTTGGGACTGTAATATTAATTCGAACCCTCTGAGTGAGGGTAGACATGTAATAAGTGTGGGTGAGTGTGTGTATGTCTTCCAATCCCCATTTCTTTCTTCCCTTTTATTTACCAGCTTATGATGGTAGATTAGGACATTTTTGAAATTAGCATACCTTATGATATGCATGCGTGCATTCATGCATCTGTTAACATGCACCAGGCTCGGTACATCATGCTAACCGCATTCGTATTTTCAAATTCCAAAATTGAATACATGAATTAGTTGGTTGCATATCGTATGCCATATCTAGGTTAACCGAGCCTAACTAGAATTGCACCTTGTATGTGTTGCATTAGGCAAAATAACATGAACTAGGACACGCACATTTGCTAACTAGTTTATTGTTTTGGCACGGAGTACAATGTAAGTGGTTATGCTTTAACATCCAACATGCGTGTGAATGTTACCATAAGAGTATGCTTGCCATGCGGCTAAATGTTTACATGAGATAAATTGCTTGAATGCCTGTGGGTGGAGGTCGAATTGCTTAAATTGGAATAACACATTAAAACTGTGAATTTTAAAGCCCACTAGATAGTGGCAAAACCATCTTTTCTAAAAGCCCACTTGAGGGTGGCAAAACCTGCAGTTTAGCCTACTTGCGAGTATTTTCAAAACGAACATGAAATGTTTTGTTCCAATTCGGGCGATTTGGTCTATACTTGTTTGCTGTGCGCATAACATAGTAATTCTAGGCTAATAAATGGAATAAGAACACGTAAAGTTTTCAAAAAACGGATATCACGGTTAGTAGAGGCCAGTCTTCGGACCGGGCGAAAGGGGGTGCTCATAGCTGACCTTCCCCGATCGTACCCAAGCTCCCGAGCCGAGACAACTCCGGTGATGACGGACATGTGGCCTTCGGCACCGAGTCAGGGTTTCCTAAATTTCCCCATTTTAAAAAAATATTTAGGTGGCGACTCTGTATCTGGCAAAGCAGTCCATGTTTGGCACTACTTTTTCAAAAATCTGTTTCTCAAAACGATTTGCCAGATTTGGACTCTTTGGTTCAAGATTAAGGACCGCGACACAAATCGAGTCCGAACTGTAGCACGAGGTCCCACGCGGGCGCTGTTACAGTTTCTGGCGACTCTGCTGGGGATTTTAGAGAGCTTGACTTGAACTCGTGATATCCTGTTTTGATCTCATTTATGTGTTTCTTTGCATTGCATGTGCATTGGTGCGCCTAGGAACACAGTGTTTGCCATCTGCCATTCCTGAACGGTTCGCCGGAGGCTTGTCTTGTCAAGGCATGTCCATAAGGCTGACCGGCTATGGGCTCTGACAGCATGGGAACACAAACCCCGGTTTTACCGGGGCACCCTTTTTGACCATTCGACCTAGTGCATATTCGGAATCCATAGTGACCATTCCAAGCTAGGACAGGTTGCTTACCCGATTATAGGTTGTTTGAAACCACTGCGTGCGTAGTGAAACCCTAGCTCCTGACAAAATAGGACAGGGAAACCCTACCCCAACATAGGGGTGTTTTGGCTCTTTTTACTTGCTATGTGCTTTTAGAGTGTATCTCTATAGGAACGCATGTACCAGTTTGCAAGTCTGGGTATCAGGCCTGTGGGCATCAGCATCAGCGTTTTGAGAATCAGTTATATCTGCGGGTATCCGGATTCAGTTTTGGGGACAGTGATTCTGAGGAACAGTGATCAGTAATAAAGTACAGTTGGTCGGCTACGCCCGTGTTTGATCAGTTTGGGCTGAAATGCTGTCTGTTTTTCCTTTGAAGGTTCAGAGAGTCGGAGAGGTGATACAGAATAGCCAGTGTTCCCCCTTTCCTGAGGCAGGACTTATGATGGCGCAGAATTCAGAAGAGACTGTGGTTATGACAGCCACATTAGGTCAAGGAATCAGTTTGCAGGGCGAGATCGATGGTGGTGCACCGCATTTGCCCAGGTTGCCTGTTGCGCACCCGGTCTGGGCCTCCCAGCTATTCCAGGCTCGCGAGCCTACTACATTTGAACTGATGAGGATGATCGATGATCTTCAGAGAACTGTGGCAGATCTGGCCTTTGGGGTTTTGGCCCCATCATCAACCACATCACGTACCAGGGAGTTCATGTCTAAAGGCTCCCCAACTTTGGGACGGGTTGCATTGGAAGAAGGCCAACCTCTTGACAAAGTGGAAGCGACGGGTAAGAGCAAGGTAGGGGCAGGCATTGGCCCCCATGAACACCTTCGGTGGGATATTGAGGCTTTGAAAGCTGAGGGACTGAACAAAGAGCAAGTCCTCGTAGTTGTTACAAAAGCTGTGGATGACACTTTCGCCACTCAGAATGAGAGCAGTCTGAATCAAGGGGCAAGCCAGGAGAAGGGCCTTTGTGCGAGGAATGTTCCTTTCAGCCCTAATCCCGTGCTCGGAAATGATCAGAAAACCCAGTCAACGCCTGCCAATCCCTTTGCTGGTGCATCCAGCAAAACTCCACAAACCTCAAAATATCCACCTCGAGGCCAGAGGGTGTTCGCACCACTGTACATGTCTCTATCAGCGGCCTTTAGGATCTTGATTAGAGAGGGAAATTTGAAACCCTTGGAGCCGCGACCACTGCCAGATAGACTTCCTTCCTCCCATGATCCGACCAAGTACTGTGCCTTTCATCAGCAAGTCGGCCATGTCACTGATGGTTGTTTCCGTCTTCACCACGAAATACAAGATCTGATTGACAATAAGGTCATCGCCGCACCAACTCAGCGAAGTCTATCGTCATTGGATCAGTGAACCTGGGGGATAATGTGATGTGATCGGGGGATGAACCACCTGCGGATGGCGCTCGATTTACTCCAGATGTGGTGTATGGCACACACTATTTTGAGCATTTGTGAATGCTAGTTTTGTACATGCTGACTTGGGTATTGGGTCAGTCTTGTTGTGTTGTTTTGAGTCTGTTTTGAGTCAGTCCTTTTGTTTCAGGTCTGTCTTGTTGTATCGAGTCAGTCCTGTTTTGTTAAGACTCGGGTGATTCCGGGGGTGTTACCTCGGACATCACTATCTTGTTTTGTGTTTGTCTTTTTGCTTTCTTTTGAGACTGTTTCTGCCTTGGAGCCAGTTGTGCCAACAGATTTGAATGGACAGCAGTGATTTTCACACTCTTGTGTTTGCTTCTGCCGTGTGCCAGTTGTGCCAGAAGTATTGAACGGAATGACAATGCTCTTCGCCTGCCTTTTCTGTGCCTTGAAATCATTGTATCGACCTAAGTTTTTTTCAAAGCTTTTTTTGAACACTGCGGTGAAAACGAAGAGGAAGGAATTCCTCGGGATTTGCAAAATTTTGATCATTTGAGAGAAAGAGAGGCATGCTAAGCCCTTAATGATTGAGATCATGCTTGTTAATGTGAGTACTGAGAAGGATCCTGGCTTGATCCAGATTGGTCCCACACTGTCTTCAGCGCGAGCGACTAGTCGCTTTCTTAAAAGATTTCAAAAAAAATGTTTTGCGCGATCCTGCGAAGACCTGTGTGGAATCGCTCTTGAGATTGTGCAGCCTAGGATCGCTCTCAGCCTCGAGACTCGACCCCTCATTTTCAAACCTTGAACTTGGATTCAGAAGGTTCAACGATCAACCACAATGTGAGGCCTGTGTGGCCAGATTTGAAGCAGCCCTCGAACAAGAGGCACCAAAGTCAGGTCAAGAAGATCAGATCTCATCAGAAGAAGCTTACAAAGCAAAGCAACAGCCATTCTCCTGGATTCAGATGACTCCAGGATCTCAAAACCATTTGGCATGGACTTGTTATACTTTTACCCTTGAGAGGCTCGCTGGGCCGAAAACCCGGAAGGGCGACCCAGGCAAAAGTTAGAGCAAGAGAAAAATACAAAAAAAAAAGAAGAAGCAAAAAAATGCAAAAAGAAAAAAAAAAAGAGAACAAAAAAGAAAGATGCAAAGAAAAGAACGAAAAAATCAAAAAAGGAAAAAGAAATGAAAAAAATTGAAAAGAAAAGAAGAACAAAGCTCGCAAGGTCGAAAACCCGCAACGGGCGCCTTGGCAAAAGTTAGAGCCTAAAAAGGAGAGGTTAATACCCGAGTGTACCTTAACCGGAACTACGTAAGGCTTGATTCCCATGTTTGGGATACGTAGGCAACTTCATCATGAAGTCCAGCCCCCAACGCTTTCATAAGCGTCTCAGTCCATGCAATGGTTTCAATTTCATTCCAAAGTCCAGTGGCCAACACCCTTCAAGGTGATTGTGTCCATATATGTGTTGTGACCGTCTTCGTCATCTCTGTGTCTAAGAGCTCGACCACCGCCAATGAAGACTGTCTGCGAATTGCTGCGGCACCATCCCAAACAAGGGGCAACTTTCCGTTGCCACCAGCCGCCGTGAGCCGCCATTCAAACTAGGGGCAACTTTCCGTTGCCTCCCACCCTCCTTCAAACCAGGGGCAATTTTCCATTGCCTCCGATCCGAGGTTGCTCATCTCGAAGAGTAAGTTCCATGCTTGTTCAGCATCAGCTGTTTGAAAAATAGTTTTTGAAAATTTTTACTGAGGTTGACTATTTTCTCGAAAACTATTTCATTTTCCAAAATCGGACCATTGTCTTGGACCCAAAAAAGGAAAATTTTCAGTGCTCATAGCCTGACTTGCATGATTTCAAATCAAAAATCGAACAAGTGTGTTAATCTAACTCTCACATTGGTCAAAAATTGTTTTCGTAGAAAACCAAAACAAAAAATGGTCAAAATGACAAACTAGGGGCACAATTGAGTCAGGCTTCCTGTCGTTTCCCCATTTTCAACATACTTGCTAAGAAGGGCACCCTACCTGCCAAGAAGGGCACAACTGAAGTCAACAACAAAAGGGCTAAAAGCTCTCTCATCCTTCAAGCAACGAGGAATCAAGCCAAGTACGAAGCACGAGCTGGAATGGATCATGATATTCCACTTCCTCATCTGGACAGATCTAACCACGTCCAAACTCCCCAGTAGGGCATCATCAACCGATGTTAGCTGCAGATTTGCTACACACCCAGTTGTAGCACAACCCCTCTCTGGGAGAAACTCACTGTTGTGAACAAGAAGAAGAATCTAGCGGAATACCAGGGGCAAGAGCCCACAATTTCCAGCTTATCCATCAACCACCCAGGGGAGGGATGAAAAATGAGAGATTAAAGAATAGAGAGATGTGCGCTGAGAGAAAAAGCGAGAAAAGGGTTTTGAGAGAAAAACCGAGCTTGAGAGCCGAGTGATGTGAGAATCACAAATAAGAAAGGGTGGGAATAATACCCGGTGAAACAGGCTCCCTGTGCACGTCTGTGTGTCGTGTCTTTTGTTTTGTTTGTCTCGATTCTTGCTTTGAGTCGTTCCGAGCGTGTCTCGACGTGTTTCGGTTGTTTACCTTTGTTTTTCCCTTGTCGAGTCGTTTTGGTTGTGGCCAGTCGTCTGCTCAATACCCAGTTAAGAACTCATTTCTCAATTTTCAAAAATCATCTTGTGCTCAGAGTGCTGTGCCATTCTCCACATTTGTGCAAAACAGTATTTGTTCTTTCATAAAACTGCAGGGTCCACCCCCGATAAGTGTGAACAGTAGAACAAGGACCTATCTGAAGCTATGTAGGTTCCACACTGCAAAGCAAAAGAAAAAAAGGAAAATTTGGAGCATCTTAGGGTGTTCCAGCTTTGGCAAGATCCGAGACTGCATTTCAGGTGCACCTTCCCAGACCTCGCCATTTCTCTGGAGTATGAGTGTATCTCGACCCCAAGTGTAAGCCTGCTTCAAGTCAGAATGGCAATTAAAGCAGAAACAGATATTATCTCTCGCCAACATAAACAGGGTGTGCCCTTTTTGAGCTGAGTGTTACAAAGTCCTCCGAAAGGTAAATCGGAGGCACCAGAGTACATGTTTGATGCCCTTCCATTGCATAGAATATGTTTTCTTTCGATTCTGCATAGAATATGCTTTCAATATTGCATAGAATATGCTCCTGTTTCTTGCATAGAAAATGCTCGTATCTTTTGCATAGAAAATGCACTCTTCCGTACTTGCATAGAAAATGCACCTCATTTGCATAGAACATGCATTCACTCGCACTATTTTGTGCATTGCATTTCAATCGCGCTGTTTAGCGTATCGCACTGTTTAGTGCATTTCAAATCACTCGCGCTGTTTAGCGTATCGCACTGTCTAGTGCATTTCAATCGCGCTATTTTGCGTATCGCACTATTTTGTGCAACTACATTCGCGCTATTTTGCGCACCTTAATCGCACTGTTTTGTGCAGTTTATCATTCGCGCTATTTTGCGCATTGCACTGTTTTGTGCAGTTTATCATTCGCGCTGTTCTGCGCATCGCACTGTTTTGTGCATTGTATTGTTCGCGCTGTTCTGCGCATCGCACTGTTTTGTGCATTTCAAAGTTGTTCACGCTGTTCTGCGCATCGCACTGTTTTGTGCATTGTATTGTTCGCGCTGTTCTACGCATCGCACTGTTTTGTGCATTTCAAAGTTGTTCGCACTGTTCTGCGCATCGCACTATTTGTGTGCATTTCAAAATCGTTCGCGCTGTTCTGCGCACTGCACTGTTTTGTGCATTTCAAAACCTCGCGCTTTTCTGCGCATCGCACTGTTTTGTGCATTTCAATTTCGCGCTGTTTTGCGCATCTCATTGCATTTTGCATGCATTCCATCGCACTGTCCTGTGCACTCGCGTTGCCTAACGCATTGCGTTATTTTGCGCATCATACCGCCGGTCTGGCGAGACCTTAAACACGCACGGTCTGGCGAGACCTTAAACACGCACGGTCTGGCGAGACCTTAAACACGTACGGTCTAGGAGACCTTAAATCCCTGGGAGATGCGAAACCTCCGGTACATTGATGTGCACGTTGTTTCTATTTCGGCATATGAGTTCATTTGCATCAACTTACGTTCCATACGGCGTGCGTGCCTCATTCTTGCATTGTCATGCATATTGCTAACAATATTGTACCTGTTAAGTTTGTTTTCTTTTCAGGAACGGTATTGTATGTACGGTTCATTTGAGGCTGGAGCGACCAGACGAACCGCACAGGTTTTTTTACGGTCTGGCGAGACCTTAAACACGTACGGTCTGGCGAGACCTTAAACACGCATGGTCTGGCGAGACCTTAAACACGTACGGTCTAGGAGACCTTAAATCCTTGGAAGGTGCAAGACCTTTATTGCATTGGTGTGCACACTATTGCTTTGTACATATCTTAAGCCGCGTGTTGTCGCGCATCTCATGCAACATGCATTTCATACATCATTTGCATCTCAAAAACAAAAAAACAAACAAAACATGCATTGTCATGCATACATTTTGCATTCCGGTCTAGGAGACCTTAAATCCTCTGAAGGTGCAATTCCTTCGGTGTTTGTCGTGCCCGAACGACTTTTCGGTGGTCTGGTAAAGCCACCTGTCTGTGCTTGCGATGAGTTCCTAGAAAACCAACTGGGACGGTGGAAACTAGAGTTCGAACGGCTTATGCCTAGAACGCAAAGGTTCGGGAGTTCCGAGACTAAAGTCTGGTTTAAATACCCAGAGGTCTACCCTCGGCTTGAAATCTGTATGGAAGCCCCATAGGTTGAGACGGCATGTCTACGCCTCAGTTCTGGATACTGAACCAACCTAGTATATCACCCTGTTGGTAAGATAGGGAAAGTTGCAATCATAGTCATTGCATCATAGTGCATTGTCATGCATTTGCATTGTAGTTTGCACGCATTCATTGCATCACCTTCCGTCTATGGCTTGCGCCTTTCCAGGTTGAGCTTGGTCTGGTATGTGTCCTTACTTTTCATGTTAAAACACAGTTCTGTATGTGTATCGCGCCGATTCCACGTTGATATGTTGGTTGAGGGTTGCGGCACCTTTTCTGTGTTACACATGGCTCGTATGTATGCATGCCTTTCCTAGGCAAGATTTGGTTTGGCTTGCGTGCCATATCCATTGTATCCATATCCATTCCATTGCATATTTGTAGATATTGCATTGTAGATTGCATGCATTCATTGCATCACCTTCCACCTATGGCTAGCGCCTTTCCAGGTTGAGCTTGGTCCGGTATGTGCCCTTACTTTTCATGTTAAAACACAGTTCTGTATGTGTATCGCGCCGATTCCACGTTGATATGTTGGTTGAGGGTTGCGGCACCTTTTCTGTGTTACACATGGCTTGTATGTATGCATGCCTTTCCTAGGCAAGATTTGGTTTGGCCTGCGTGCCATATCCATCCATTACATTGTAGTGTAATTTTTGCATCCGGCATTAGGATCGTAGTCCTTTCTCCAGCGGGTTGTTTCCCCACTTGTGTCATTCCACCCAATACTTGTTCTTGCGTCTGTCTACAATACTCATAGTTCAGTTGACCGTTCTATGGTAGACAGACTTGTTACCTCCATCAATCTATTTGACATAGGTGTGGTTTCGAACCGTTCGTGATTGGATCACGATCCAAATGCTTTGCATGTAGCTTGCATTGTTTCAATTACATTGCATCTTCATTTGCATTGTTTGTACATTGTTTTGTATATATTGCATTTCGTTTTGCATCCATTTTGCATTGTCATGCATGTTGCTAACAATATTGTACCTGTTAAGTTTGTTTTCTTTTCAGGCACGATATTGTATGTACGGTTCATTTGAAGCTGGTGCAACCAGACGAGCCGCACAGGTATTGTATCTCCCGAGTGAGACGTATTGAGAATTCCATAATTCTCTTACATCCTTTCTGCATTGTAGTGTAGTTTGGTATGCTAGCTTAAAATTGTCGCATGTTTGCTTCATTACAGCTTTCTTTGCATGATCATAAGTTATGCTCGGCTTCGCGCATTGTCTTGCATTTTGCCCCCGCCTTCGGGCGCACCTTATTTGTCTTGTATGTTTGTCTGAGTCTTCGGCCTTGTCAAAAATGGGTCGTCTCTGGGCTTTGACATTCACTCCCGTCATTGTTATGACTTTCGAGTTCTGTCAAAGAGGGGCAACTGTAGACACCCCATTTTTGACCGTCCTCAAGACTTGGACGTCACCGTTTGAACACTCGGTGATCATCCATGATTGTGTTCGTTTGGAGTTCCCGGAGGTCTCGGCTCGCGCGTCTTGCCTCAGGATCCCCGAACTCGACTGTTTAGTGTCTGGTTTTGCACCAAACACTTTTGTTTTGCCTTAGAGGGGTAGGGAATGCCTTGTGAGACATCCCCATACACCACCGGCAGTGGCTGGAGGCCACCGGCTGGTCCTTTTCTTCCATCGGCAATTTTGTTTGCCGGTCGGCACACTTTATTGCCGGTCGGCATAATATGTTGCCGGTCGGCACTGTTTTTTGCCGGAATAGCTTTTTTGGGCAGCCGACCACTGTTCCTCCACTTTATGGAGATATTTTGTGCCAGCTGTGATAGCTGGCACCAACTCCTTTCCCCTCCATACACGTGTATGGAGGGATTTCCCTCTAGCCAAGCTTGTTGAATAAGCTTTGCAAGAGGGATCCTTATAAGAGAGAGGCTTTCCTCTTGGTTCTAGGTTAGAAAAAACAGAAGCAAAATCAGTCTTGAGAGATATGGATACATATTATCTCTGTACCTCTCTCCCTCTCCCTTCTTGTGTGTATTTCTTGGCCCAAAAGGTGTGTTTTACCTTACTTTTGCACCATTACACACACCATTACACCTTAGTCCGAGATTGAGGGACTTGGGGGAGTTGTTTCTTGAGTTTTGGACTGGTTTTGATCCAAAGAAGGAGGTTAGGCCATTTGTTCTTCAAGGGTTCTTCAAGGGTGAGCATCTTCCCTTTTATTCCCCAAACTTGCATTGGTTTTCTACCTATTTTGTTTATTGTTTTGGCTCTTGTGTATAACATAAAAAAGGCTCATATTTTCCTTCTCTAACACTTTCATTAAGGTCACTTTGTGGTTAGATTGCAAACTCACCCTCTTAGGCCTTGTTTAGCCTATTTTGGTGCCATTTTGATAAGGTTTTGTTCACTTCAGCCTCTTGATCTTTTGATCACCAAAAATCAGTGTATTTTAGTGTCAAAAAAGTTGGTTTGAAGTCTTGCATAGGGGAGGGACACCCCTCTCCCTTTATGGTTTTGTTTCCTTGCTTTTTGGGCTCAAAAGGATAGCATGTGTGCTTGTTGTTTCTTGGCTTCATTTCAGTACTTTTTTAGGCATCTTAGGTCTTGCATAATCTCTGTTTTTGGTCGGATTTGGGCCCTCTTGTATGCTTGTAATACTTGCTTTGTATTGCTCCATCTTGCTTAGAAATACATCCCATGATTAGGCCATGATTTTTGTGTGTGTTGGCTTGGTTCCATGAAGCATTTAGCATTGTTTTTCCATGCTTAAAATCTGTTGGTTATCAACTTGGTCATGTTTGGCATATTTGTTATGGTTGCTATGTATTTTGGCTTGTGAGCCCTCAAGTATATGAGTCATAAGTGCTTTGGTTGGTCTACTTTGATGAGTGGAGGTTGTTTGCCATGCCATTTTAGTCCAAAAATCAGGCCTACATGTGTGCATGCACGGTCTTTTCCATATCTTGAGGTTGTGTCTTCCTATGCCTAAGAATGAGCCTTGGTGTATTTGTTTCATGGGGTTTATTTTAGTTGCCATATTAGGAGTTTTGGGGGTCCTATCTTGCATGCATAAATTCTTTTTTTACTTGTTTTAATCATGCCATGAATGGCCATGTTGGTGGGGGTAAGTTGTCTCCTTTAGTGCCTTAGCTTTGGGACCATAAGTTTGCTTGTTAACATGAGTTGATTGTCTATCATTTTAAGCACTTTTGGCCACTGTTTTGAGAAGGGTAAGGGCCTGCCCCTTTGCCACTTCAAGCCCTCTTGCATGCTTGCCCCATGTTTGTTGCATATTTGTTCCATTAAGCTTTGTAGCACATCAATTCCATGGTCAATTTGCTCCATGTTTGCATCATGTTTGTATCTTGTGCGCTTGGTATCATACATTTTGTCATGATAATTGCATATTGCTTGTTGTGTTTTATATCTTGGTCGCGTGTTACATTTGAGGCTTGTGAGCATTACATGCATTGCATTTACTTGGTTTGGGGTGTCAAACCAAGTGTGGGAGTCAAGGACCATTCGTACTTCAAGTGATGTAATGTGCCTTGATCCCCGGTCATCGGGACCTTTGACTCTAACTTGATAAGGCCTCGGTTTTCATGTTGTTTGTTGCATGCATTTTCATATCAAATGGCAAATTCGATCCTCTGACTCACCATGTACCATTGATGATTCAAGGATCGAAAGTCATGCTTCTTTGAGTCCAAAATATGATAAGAAGTAGGACCATGCTTACATGTGTCCAAAAACTCCATACTATGCACTGCCTGTCTTCTGTTTGCTGTCAAATTGTCTATTGCAGGAAGTTTCTGCCGACCGGCAGAATTTAGTGCCGACCGGCACTATCTGGAGTGCCGATGAATCTGATAAAGTGCCGACGGGAATTTTGGAGTGCCGGTGGCAATTCTGTCTGGCCGGTGGTGCTCTGCAGGATGCAGAGAGCTTGTTCCAGCACTTTGGAAATTTTCAGAAAGACAAGGCAGTACAAACAGAGGCGACAAGAGTATAGTACGGGTTTTCCGGGCAGGACGGATTCGAGCATGCATCATCTGCGCGCCCCGAGGCAGAGGCTGTGGCCACCCTCTTCATTCTTTTGCTTCCTTTTTTTAATTAATTAGGAAATTTTGTAATAATTTTATTTATTCATTGTTTTGGGACTGTAATATTAATTCGAACCCTCTGAGTGAGGGTAGACATGTAATAAGTGTGGGTGAGTGTGTGTATGTCTTCCAATCCCCATTTCTTTCTTCCCTTTTATTTACCAGCTTATGATGGTAGATTAGGACATTTTTGAAATTAGCATACCTTATGATATGCATGCGTGCATTCATGCATCTGTTAACATGCACCAGGCTCGGTACATCATGCTAACCGCATTCGTATTTTCAAATTCCAAAATTGAATACATGAATTAGTTGGTTGCATATCGTATGCCATATCTAGGTTAACCGAGCCTAACTAGAATTGCACCTTGTATGTGTTGCATTAGGCAAAATAACATGAACTAGGACACGCACATTTGCTAACTAGTTTATTGTTTTGGCACGGAGTACAATGTAAGTGGTTATGCTTTAACATCCAACATGCGTGTGAATGTTACCATAAGAGTATGCTTGCCATGCGGCTAAATGTTTACATGAGATAAATTGCTTGAATGCCTGTGGGTGGAGGTCGAATTGCTTAAATTGGAATAACACATTAAAACTGTGAATTTTAAAGCCCACTAGATAGTGGCAAAACCATCTTTTCTAAAAGCCCACTTGAGGGTGGCAAAACCTGCAGTTTAGCCTACTTGCGAGTATTTTCAAAACGAACATGAAATGTTTTGTTCCAATTCGGGCGATTTGGTCTATACTTGTTTGCTGTGCGCATAACATAGTAATTCTAGGCTAATAAATGGAATAAGAACACGTAAAGTTTTCAAAAAACGGATATCACGGTTAGTAGAGGCCAGTCTTCGGACCGGGCGAAAGGGGGTGCTCATAGCTGACCTTCCCCGATCGTACCCAAGCTCCCGAGCCGAGACAACTCCGGTGATGACGGACATGTGGCCTTCGGCACCGAGTCAGGGTTTCCTAAATTTCCCCATTTTAAAAAAATATTTAGGTGGCGACTCTGTATCTGGCAAAGCAGTCCATGTTTGGCACTACTTTTTCAAAAATCTGTTTCTCAAAACGATTTGCCAGATTTGGACTCTTTGGTTCAAGATTAAGGACCGCGACACAAATCGAGTCCGAACTGTAGCACGAGGTCCCACGCGGGCGCTGTTACAGTTTCTGGCGACTCTGCTGGGGATTTTAGAGAGCTTGACTTGAACTCGTGATATCCTGTTTTGATCTCATTTATGTGTTTCTTTGCATTGCATGTGCATTGGTGCGCCTAGGAACACAGTGTTTGCCATCTGCCATTCCTGAACGGTTCGCCGGAGGCTTGTCTTGTCAAGGCATGTCCATAAGGCTGACCGGCTATGGGCTCTGACAGCATGGGAACACAAACCCCGGTTTTACCGGGGCACCCTTTTTGACCATTCGACCTAGTGCATATTCGGAATCCATAGTGACCATTCCAAGCTAGGACAGGTTGCTTACCCGATTATAGGTTGTTTGAAACCACTGCGTGCGTAGTGAAACCCTAGCTCCTGACAAAATAGGACAGGGAAACCCTACCCCAACATAGGGGTGTTTTGGCTCTTTTTACTTGCTATGTGCTTTTAGAGTGTATCTCTATAGGAACGCATGTACCAGTTTGCAAGTCTGGGTATCAGGCCTGTGGGCATCAGCATCAGCGTTTTGAGAATCAGTTATATCTGCGGGTATCCGGATTCAGTTTTGGGGACAGTGATTCTGAGGAACAGTGATCAGTAATAAAGTACAGTTGGTCGGCTACGCCCGTGTTTGATCAGTTTGGGCTGAAATGCTGTCTGTTTTTCCTTTGAAGGTTCAGAGAGTCGGAGAGGTGATACAGAATAGCCAGTGTTCCCCCTTTCCTGAGGCAGGACTTATGATGGCGCAGAATTCAGAAGAGACTGTGGTTATGACAGCCACATTAGGTCAAGGAATCAGTTTGCAGGGCGAGATCGATGGTGGTGCACCGCATTTGCCCAGGTTGCCTGTTGCGCACCCGGTCTGGGCCTCCCAGCTATTCCAGGCTCGCGAGCCTACTACATTTGAACTGATGAGGATGATCGATGATCTTCAGAGAACTGTGGCAGATCTGGCCTTTGGGGTTTTGGCCCCATCATCAACCACATCACGTACCAGGGAGTTCATGTCTAAAGGCTCCCCAACTTTGGGACGGGTTGCATTGGAAGAAGGCCAACCTCTTGACAAAGTGGAAGCGACGGGTAAGAGCAAGGTAGGGGCAGGCATTGGCCCCCATGAACACCTTCGGTGGGATATTGAGGCTTTGAAAGCTGAGGGACTGAACAAAGAGCAAGTCCTCGTAGTTGTTACAAAAGCTGTGGATGACACTTTCGCCACTCAGAATGAGAGCAGTCTGAATCAAGGGGCAAGCCAGGAGAAGGGCCTTTGTGCGAGGAATGTTCCTTTCAGCCCTAATCCCGTGCTCGGAAATGATCAGCAAACCCAGTCAACGCCTGCCAATCCCTTTGCTGGTGCATCCAGCAAAACTCCACAAACCTCAAAATATCCACCTCGAGGCCAGAGGGTGTTCGCACCACTGTACATGTCTCTATCAGCGGCCTTTAGGATCTTGATTAGAGAGGGAAATTTGAAACCCTTGGAGCCGCGACCACTGCCAGATAGACTTCCTTCCTCCCATGATCCGACCAAGTACTGTGCCTTTCATCAGCAAGTCGGCCATGTCACTGATGGTTGTTTCCGTCTTCACCACGAAATACAAGATCTGATTGACAATAAGGTCATCGCCGCACCAACTCAGCGAAGTCTATCGTCATTGGATCAGTGAACCTGGGGGATAATGTGATGTGATCGGGGGATGAACCACCTGCGGATGGCGCTCGATTTACTCCAGATGTGGTGTATGGCACACACTATTTTGAGCATTTGTGAATGCTAGTTTTGTACATGCTGACTTGGGTATTGGGTCAGTCTTGTTGTGTTGTTTTGAGTCTGTTTTGAGTCAGTCCTTTTGTTTCAGGTCTGTCTTGTTGTATCGAGTCAGTCCTGTTTTGTTAAGACTCGGGTGATTCCGGGGGTGTTACCTCGGACATCACTATCTTGTTTTGTGTTTGTCTTTTTGCTTTCTTTTGAGACTATTTCTGCCTTGGAGCCAGTTGTGCCAACAGATTTGAATGGACAGCAGTGATTTTCACACTCTTGTGTTTGCTTCTGCCGTGTGCCAGTTGTGCCAGAAGTATTGAATGGAATGACAATGCTCTTCGCCTGCCTTTTCTGTGCCTTGAAATCATTGTATCGACCTAAATTTTTTTCAAAACTTTTTTTGAACACTGCGGTGAAAACGAAGAGGAAGGAATTCCTCGGGATTTGCAAAATTTTGATCATTTGAGAGAAAGAGAGGCATGCTAAGCCCTTAATGATTGAGATCATGCTTGTTAATGTGAGTACTGAGAAGGATCCTGGCTTGATCCAGATTGGTCCCACACTTTCTTCAGCGCGAGCGACTAGTCGCTTTCTTAAAAGATTTCAAAAAAAATGTTTTGCGCGATCCTGCGAAGACCTGTGTGGAATCGCTCTTGAGATTGTGCAGCCTAGGATCGCTCTCAGCCTCGAGACTCGACCCCTCATTTTCAAACCTTGAACTTGGATTCAGAAGGTTCAACGATCAACCACAATGTGAGGCCTGTGTGGCCAGATTTGAAGCAGCCCTCGAACAAGAGGCACCAAAGTCAGGTCAAGAAGATCAGATCTCATCAGAAGAAGCTTACAAAGCAAAGCAGCAGCCATTCTCCTGGATTCAGATGACTCCAGGATCTCAAAACCATTTGGCATGGACTTGTTATACTTTTACCCTTGAGAGGCTCGCTGGGCCGAAAACCCGGAAGGGCGACCCAGGCAAAAGTTAGAGCAAGAGAAAAATACAAAAAAAAAGAAGAAGCAAAAAAATGCAAAAAGAAAAAAAAAGAGAACAAAAAAGAAAGATGCAAAGAAAAGAACGAAAAAATCAAAAAAGGAAAAAGAAATGAAAAAAATTGAAAAGAAAAGAAGAACAAAGCTCGCAAGGTCGAAAACCCGCAACGGGCGCCTTGGCAAAAGTTAGAGCCTAAAAAGGAGAGGTTAATACCCGAGTGTACCTTAACCGGAACTACGTAAGGCTTGATTCCCATGTTTGGGATACGTAGGCAACTTCATCATGAAGTCCAGCCCCCAACGCTTTCATAAGCGTCTCAGTCCATGCAATGGTTTCAATTTCATTCCAAAGTCCAGTGGCCAACACCCTTCAAGGTGATTGTGTCCATATATGTGTTGTGACCGTCTTCGTCATCTCTGTGTCTAAGAGCTCGACCACCGCCAATGAAGACTGTCTGCGAATTGCTGCGGCACCATCCCAAACAAGGGGCAACTTTCCGTTGCCACCAGCCGCCGTGAGCCGCCATTCAAACTAGGGGCAACTTTCCGTTGCCTCCCACCCTCCTTCAAACCAGGGGCAATTTTCCATTGCCTCCGATCCGAGGTTGCTCATCTCGAAGAGTAAGTTCCATGCTTGTTCAGCATCAGCTGTTTGAAAAATAGTTTTTGAAAATTTTTACTGAGGTTGACTATTTTCTCGAAAACTATTTCATTTTCCAAAATCGGACCATTGTCTTGGACCCAAAAAAGGAAAATTTTCAGTGCTCATAGCCTGACTTGCATGATTTCAAATCAAAAATCGAACAAGTGTGTTAATCTAACTCTCACATTGGTCAAAAATTGTTTTCGTAGAAAACCAAAACAAAAAATGGTCAAAATGACAAACTAGGGGCACAATTGAGTCAGGCTTCCTGTCGTTTCCCCATTTTCAACATACTTGCTAAGAAGGGCACCCTACCTGCCAAGAAGGGCACAACTGAAGTCAACAACAAAAGGGCTAAAAGCTCTCTCATCCTCCAAGCAACGAGGAATCAAGCCAAGTACGAAGCACGAGCTGGAATGGATCATGATATTCCACTTCCTCATCTGGACAGATCTAACCACGTCCAAACTCCCCAGTAGGGCATCATCAACCGATGTTAGCTGCAGATTTGCTACACACCCAGTTGTAGCACAACCCCTCTCTGGGAGAAACTCACTGTTGTGAACAAGAAGAAGAATCTAGCGGAATACCAGGGGCAAGAGCCCACAATTTCCAGCTTATCCATCAACCACCCAGGGGAGGGATGAAAAATGAGAGATTAAAGAATAGAGAGATGTGCGCTGAGAGAAAAAGCGAGAAAAGGGTTTTGAGAGAAAAACCGAGCTTGAGAGCCGAGTGATGTGAGAATCACAAATAAGAAAGGGTGGGAATAATACCCGGTGAAACAGGCTCCCTGTGCACGTCTGTGTGTCGTGTCTTTTGTTTTGTTTGTCTCGATTCTTGCTTTGAGTCGTTCCGAGCGTGTCTCGACGTGTTTCGGTTGTTTACCTTTGTTTTTCCCTTGTCGAGTCGTTTTGGTTGTGGCCAGTCGTCTGCTCAATACCCAGTTAAGAACTCATTTCTCAATTTTCAAAAATCATCTTGTGCTCAGAGTGCTGTGCCATTCTCCACATTTGTGCAAAACAGTATTTGTTCTTTCATAAAACTGCAGGGTCCACCCCCGATAAGTGTGAACAGTAGAACAAGGACCTATCTGAAGCTATGTAGGTTCCACACTGCAAAGCAAAAGAAAAAAAGGAAAATTTGGAGCATCTTAGGGTGTTCCAGCTTTGGCAAGATCCGAGACTGCATTTCAGGTGCACCTTCCCAGACCTCGCCATTTCTCTGGAGTATGAGTGTATCTCGACCCCAAGTGTAAGCCTGCTTCAAGTCAGAATGGCAATTAAAGCAGAAACAGATATTATCTCTCGCCAACATAAACAGGGTGTGCCCTTTTTGAGCTGAGTGTTACAAAGTCCTCCGAAAGGTAAATCGGAGGCACCAGAGTACATGTTTGATGCCCTTCCATTGCATAGAATATGTTTTCTTTCGATTCTGCATAGAATATGCTTTCAATATTGCATAGAATATGCTCCTGTTTCTTGCATAGAAAATGCTCGTATCTTTTGCATAGAAAATGCACTCTTCCGTACTTGCATAGAAAATGCACCTCATTTGCATAGAACATGCATTCACTCGCACTATTTTGTGCATTGCATTTCAATCGCGCTGTTTAGCGTATCGCACTGTTTAGTGCATTTCAAATCACTCGCGCTGTTTAGCGTATCGCACTGTCTAGTGCATTTCAATCGCGCTATTTTGCGTATCGCACTATTTTGTGCAACTACATTCGCGCTATTTTGCGCACCTTAATCGCACTGTTTTGTGCAGTTTATCATTCGCGCTATTTTGCGCATTGCACTGTTTTGTGCAGTTTATCATTCGCGCTGTTCTGCGCATCGCACTGTTTTGTGCATTGTATTGTTCGCGCTGTTCTGCGCATCGCACTGTTTTGTGCATTTCAAAGTTGTTCACGCTGTTCTGCGCATCGCACTGTTTTGTGCATTGTATTGTTCGCGCTGTTCTACGCATCGCACTGTTTTGTGCATTTCAAAGTTGTTCGCACTGTTCTGCGCATCGCACTATTTGTGTGCATTTCAAAATCGTTCGCGCTGTTCTGCGCACTGCACTGTTTTGTGCATTTCAAAACCTCGCGCTTTTCTGCGCATCGCACTGTTTTGTGCATTTCAATTTCGCGCTGTTTTGCGCATCTCATTGCATTTTGCATGCATTCCATCGCACTGTCCTGTGCACTCGCGTTGCCTAACGCATTGCGTTATTTTGCGCATCATACCGCCGGTCTGGCGAGACCTTAAACACGCACGGTCTGGCGAGACCTTAAACACGCACGGTCTGGCGAGACCTTAAACACGTACGGTCTAGGAGACCTTAAATCCCTGGGAGATGCGAAACCTCCGGTACATTGATGTGCACGTTGTTTCTATTTCGGCATATGAGTTCATTTGCATCAACTTACGTTCCATACGGCGTGCGTGCCTCATTCTTGCATTGTCATGCATATTGCTAACAATATTGTACCTGTTAAGTTTGTTTTCTTTTCAGGAACGGTATTGTATGTACGGTTCATTTGAGGCTGGAGCGACCAGACGAACCGCACAGGTTTTTTTACGGTCTGGCGAGACCTTAAACACGTACGGTCTGGCGAGACCTTAAACACGCATGGTCTGGCGAGACCTTAAACACGTACGGTCTAGGAGACCTTAAATCCTTGGAAGGTGCAAGACCTTTATTGCATTGGTGTGCACACTATTGCTTTGTACATATCTTAAGCCGCGTGTTGTCGCGCATCTCATGCAACATGCATTTCATACATCATTTGCATCTCAAAAACAAAAAAACAAACAAAACATGCATTGTCATGCATACATTTTGCATTCCGGTCTAGGAGACCTTAAATCCTCTGAAGGTGCAATTCCTTCGGTGTTTGTCGTGCCCGAACGACTTTTCGGTGGTCTGGTAAAGCCACCTGTCTGTGCTTGCGATGAGTTCCTAGAAAACCAACTGGGACGGTGGAAACTAGAGTTCGAACGGCTTATGCCTAGAACGCAAAGGTTCGGGAGTTCCGAGACTAAAGTCTGGTTTAAATACCCAGAGGTCTACCCTCGGCTTGAAATCTGTATGGAAGCCCCATAGGTTGAGACGGCATGTCTACGCCTCAGTTCTGGATACTGAACCAACCTAGTATATCACCCTGTTGGTAAGATAGGGAAAGTTGCAATCATAGTCATTGCATCATAGTGCATTGTCATGCATTTGCATTGTAGTTTGCATGCATTCATTGCATCACCTTCCGCCTATGGCTTGCGCCTTTCCAGGTTGAGCTTGGTCTGGTATGTGTCCTTACTTTTCATGTTAAAACACAGTTCTGTATGTGTATCGCGCCGATTCCATGTTGATATGTTGGTTGAGGGTTGCGGCACCTTTTCTGTGTTACACATGGCTCGTATGTATGCATGCCTTTCCTAGGCAAGATTTGGTTTGGCTTGCGTGCCATATCCATTGTATCCATATCCATTCCATTGCATATTTGTAGATATTGCATTGTAGATTGCATGCATTCATTGCATCACCTTCCACCTATGGCTAGCGCCTTTCCAGGTTGAGCTTGGTCCGGTATGTGCCCTTACTTTTCATGTTAAAACACAGTTCTGTATGTGTATCGCGCCGATTCCACGTTGATATGTTGGTTGAGGGTTGCGGCACCTTTTCTGTGTTACACATGGCTTGTATGTATGCATGCCTTTCCTAGGCAAGATTTGGTTTGGCCTGCGTGCCATATCCATCCATTACATTGTAGTGTAATTTTTGCATCCGGCATTAGGATCGTAGTCCTTTCTCCAGCGGGTTGTTTCCCCACTTGTGTCATTCCACCCAATACTTGTTCTTGCGTCTGTCTACAATACTCATAGTTCAGTTGACCGTTCTATGGTAGACAGACTTGTTACCTCCATCAATCTATTTGACATAGGTGTGGTTTCGAACCGTTCGTGATTGGATCACGATCCAAATGCTTTGCATGTAGCTTGCATTGTTTCAATTACATTGCATCTTCATTTGTATTGTTTGTACATTGTTTTGTATATATTGCATTTCGTTTTGCATCCATTTTGCATTGTCATGCATGTTGCTAACAATATTGTACCTGTTAAGTTTGTTTTCTTTTCAGGCACGATATTGTATGTACGGTTCATTTGAAGCTGGTGCAACCAGACGAGCCGCACAGGTATTGTATCTCCCGAGTGAGACGTATTGAGAATTCCATAAATCTCTTACATCCTTTCTACATTGTAGTGTAGTTTGGTATGCTAGCTTAAAATTGTCGCATGTTTGCTTCATTACAGCTTTCTTTGCATGATCATAAGTTATGCTCGGCTTCGCGCATTGTCTTGCATTTTGCCCCCGCCTTCGGGCGCACCTTATTTGTCTTGTATGTTTGTCTGAGTCTTCGGCCTTGTCAAAAATGGGTCGTCTCTGGGCTTTGACATTCACTCCCGTCATTGTTATGACTTTCGAGTTCTGTCAAAGAGGGGCAACTGTAGACACCCCATTTTTGACCGTCCTCAAGACTTGGACGTCACCGTTTGAACACTCGGTGATCATCCATGATTGTGTTCGTTTGGAGTTCCCGGAGGTCTCGGCTCGCGCGTCTTGCCTCAGGATCCCCGAACTCGACTGTTTAGTGTCTGGTTTTGCACCAAACACTTTTGTTTTGCCTTAGAGGGGCAGGGAATGCCTTGTGAGACATCCCCATACACCACCGGCAGTGGCTGGAGGCCACCGGCTGGTCCTTTTCTTCCATCGGCAATTTTGTTTGCCGGTCGGCACACTTTATTGCCGGTCGACATAATATGTTCCCGGTCGGCACTGTTTTTTGCCGGAATAGCTTTTTTGGGCAGCCGACCACTGTTCCTCCACTTTATGGAGATATTTTGTGCCAGCTGTGATAGCTGGCACCAACTCCTTTCCCCTCCATACACGTGTATGGAGGGATTTCCCTCTAGCCAAGCTTGTTGAATAAGCTTTGCAAGAGGGATCCTTATAAGAGAGAGGCTTTCCTCTTGGTTCTAGGTTAGAAAAAACAGAAGCAAAATCAGTCTTGAGAGATATGGATACATATTATCTCTATACCTCTCTCCCTCTCCCTTCTTGTGTGTATTTCTTGGCCCAAAAGGTGTGTTTTACCTTACTTTTGCACCATTACACACACCATTACACCTTAGTCCGAGATTGAGGGACTTGGGGGAGTTGTTTCTTGAGTTTTGGACTGGTTTTGATCCAAAGAAGGAGGTTAGGCCATTTGTTCTTCAAGGGTTCTTCAAGGGTGAGCATCTTCCCTTTTATTCCCCAAACTTGCATTGGTTTTCTACCTATTTTGTTTATTGTTTTGGCTCTTGTGTATAACATAAAAAAGGCTCATATTTTCCTTCTCTAACACTTTCATTAAGGTCACTTTGTGGTTAGATTGCAAACTCACCCTCTTAGGCCTTGTTTAGCCTATTTTGGTGCCATTTTGATAAGGTTTTGTTCACTTCAGCCTCTTGATCTTTTGATCACCAAAAATCAGTGTATTTTAGTGTCAAAAAAGTTGGTTTGAAGTCTTGCATAGGGGAGGGACACCCCTCTCCCTTTATGGTTTTGTTTCCTTGCTTTTTGGGCTCAAAAGGATAGCATGTGTGCTTGTTGTTTCTTGGCTTCATTTCAGTACTTTTTTAGGCATCTTAGGTCTTGCATAATCTCTGTTTTTGGTCGGATTTGGGCCCTCTTGTATGCTTGTAATACTTGCTTTGTATTGCTCCATCTTGCTTAGAAATACATCCCATGATTAGGCCATGATTTTTGTGTGTGTTGGCTTGGTTCCATGAAGCATTTAGCATTGTTTTTCCATGCTTAAAATCTGTTGGTTATCAACTTGGTCATGTTTGGCATATTTGTTATGGTTGCTATGTATTTTGGCTTGTGAGCCCTCAAGTATATGAGTCATAAGTGCTTTGGTTGGTCTACTTTGATGAGTGGAGGTTGTTTGCCATGCCATTTTAGTCCAAAAATCATGCCTACATGTGTGCATGCACGGTCTTTTCCATATCTTGAGGTTGTGTCTTCCTATGCCTAAGAATGAGCCTTGGCGTATTTGTTTCATGGGGTTTATTTTAGTTGCCATATTAGGAGTTTTTGGGGTCCTATCTTGCATGCATAAATTCTTTTTTTACTTGTTTTAATCATGCCATGAATGGCCATGTTGGTGGGGGTAAGTTGTCTCCTTTAGTGCCTTAGCTTTGGGACCATAAGTTTGCTTGTTAACATGAGTTGATTGTCTATCATTTTAAGCACTTTTGGCCACTGTTTTGAGAAGGGTAAGGGCCTGCCCCTTTGCCACTTCAAGCCCTCTTGCATGCTTGCCCCATGTTTGTTGCATATTTGTTCCATTAAGCTTTGTAGCACATCAATTCCATGGTCAATTTGCTCCATGTTTGCATCATGTTTGTATCTTGTGCGCTTGGTATCATACATTTTGTCATGATAATTGCATATTGCTTGTTGTGTTTTATATCTTGGTCGCGTGTTACATTTGAGGCTTGTGAGCATTACATGCATTGCATTTACTTGGTTTGGGGTGTCAAACCAAGTGTGGGAGTCAAGGACCATTCGTACTTCAAGTGATGTAATGTGCCTTGATCCCCGGTCATCGGGACCTTTGACTCTAACTTGATAAGGCCTCGGTTTTCATGTTGTTTGTTGCATGCATTTTCATATCAAATGGCAAATTCGATCCTTTGACTCACCATGTACCATTGATGATTCAAGGATCGAAAGTCATGCTTCTTTGAGTCCAAAATATGATAAGAAGTAGGACCATGCTTACATGTGTCCAAAAACTCCATACTATGCACTGCCTGTCTTCTGTTTGCTGTCAAATTGTCTATTGCAGGAAGTTTCTGCCAACCGGCAGAATTTAGTGCCGACCGGCACTATCTGGAGTGCCGATGAATCTGATAAAGTGCCGACGGGAATTTTGGAGTGCCGGTGGCAATTCTGTCTGGCCGGTGGTGCTCTGCAGGATGCAGAGAGCTTGTTCCAGCACTTTGGAAATTTTCAGAAAGACAAGGCAGTACAAACAGAGGCGACAAGAGTATAGTACGGGTTTTCCGGGCAGGACGGATTCGAGCATGCATCATCTGCGCGCCCCGAGGCAGAGGCTGTGGCCACCCTCTTCATTCTTTTGCTTCCTTTTTTTAATTAATTAGGAAATTTTGTAATAATTTTATTTATTCATTGTTTTGGGACTGTAATATTAATTCGAACCCTCTGAGTGAAGGTAGACATGTAATAAGTGTGGGTGAGTGTGTGTATGTCTTCCAATCCCCATTTCTTTCTTCCCTTTTATTTACCAGCTTATGATGGTAGATTAGGACATTTTTGAAATTAGCATACCTTATGATATGCATGCGTGCATTCATGCATCTGTTAACATGCACCAGGCTCGGTACATCATGCTAACCGCATTCGTATTTTCAAATTCCAAAATTGAATACATGAATTAGTTGGTTGCATATCGTATGCCATATCTAGGTTAACCGAGCCTAACTAGAATTGCACCTTGTATGTGTTGCATTAGGCAAAATAACATGAACTAGGACACGCACATTTGCTAACTAGTTTATTGTTTTGGCACGGAGTACAATGTAAGTGGTTATGCTTTAACATCCAACATGCGTGTGAATGTTACCATAAGAGTATGCTTGCCATGCGGCTAAATGTTTACATGAGATAAATTGCTTGAATGCCTGTGGGTGGAGGTCGAATTGCTTAAATTGGAATAACACATTAAAACTGTGAATTTTAAAGCCCACTAGATAGTGGCAAAACCATCTTTTCTAAAAGCCCACTTGAGGGTGGCAAAACCTGCAGTTTAGCCTACTTGCGAGTATTTTCAAAACGAACATGAAATGTTTTGTTCCAATTCGGGCGATTTGGTCTATACTTGTTTGCTGTGCGCATAACATAGTAATTCTAGGCTAATAAATGGAATAAGAACACGTAAAGTTTTCAAAAAACGGATATCACGGTTAGTAGAGGCCGGTCTTCGGACCGGGCGAAAGGGGGTGCTCATAGCTGACCTTCCCCGATCGTACCCAAGCTCCCGAGCCGAGACAACTCCGGTGATGACGGACATGTGGCCTTCGGCACCGAGTCAGGGTTTCCTAAATTTCCCCATTTTAAAAAAATATTTAGGTGGCGACTCTGTATCTGGCAAAGCAGTCCATGTTTGGCACTACTTTTTCAAAAATCTGTTTCTCAAAACGATTTTCCAGATTTGGACTCTTTGGTTCAAGATTAAGGACCGCGACACAAATCGAGTCCGAACTGTAGCACGAGGTCCCACGCGGGCGCTGTTACAATATCGAGTCAGTCTTTTGTTTTGAGTCTGTCTCTTTGTCTTGAGTCAGTCTTTTGTTTAAGGGTTTGTCCTGTTGTATCGAGTCAGTCCCCGTTGTATATAATACCTGGTGATTCTGGGGTTGTTGTCCCGAACACCATTTTGTTTTGTAATTATTATCTGTTTTTGTTCTGAGTCTGTTTCTGCCGAGGGGCCAGTTGCACCAACAGAGCCGATTGAAACAGCTGTTGCTATCTCAAACTTCATGCTTACTTTCAGCATAAGTGCCGGAGAATTTGAATGGGCTGCAGTACATCTCGCCTGCTCTCCTGTGTGCCAAACTCATTGCATTAACCTAAGTTTTTTCAAAAAAACAAACCTTTTGAACACTGCGGTGATAAAAACGAAGAGGAAGGAATTCCTCGGGTTTTGTAAAATTTTGATCATTTTGAGAGAAAGAGAGGCGTGCTAAGCCTTTTTATGAATAAAGCCATGCTTGTCGGCGTGAGTACTGAGAAGGATCCTGGCCTGATCCAGATTGGTTCCATACTATCTTCGGCGCGAGCGAGTTGTCGCTTTCTTAAAAACTTTCAAAAGCAAATGTTTTACGCGGCCCTGCGAAGACCTGTGTGGAATCGCTCTTGAGACTGCGCAGCCTAGGATCGCTCTCAGCCTCAAGATTCAACCTATTTGTTTTCCGAGTTTGAACCCGTTCAGAATGTTCAGAAAGTTCAACGGACAAACGCCATGGAGGCCCGTGTGGCCAGTTTCGAAACAGCCCTCGAGCAAGAGGCACCAAAGCCGAATCAGAAGGAGTAGATCTCGCCGGAAGAAGCTCGTGGAGCAACCGGGATGGATTCTCCGCAAATCAGTGCAACAGCCGTTCTCCTAGACACAGAGAGGCTTCAATTTCAAAAAAAAAAAACATTTGGCATGGACTTGCTACACTTTTACCCGTTGAGAGGCTCGCTGGGCCGAAAACCCGGAAGGGCGGCCCAGGCAAAAGTTAGAGCAAGAGAAAAATACAAAAAGAAAGAAGAAAAGAAAAGAAAAAAAAAAGAAGAGAAAAAAAAAGAAAATTGAAAAAAGAAAATTCAAAAAAGAATGAAAAAGAAAAAATAGAAAATGAAAAGAAGCTCGCAAGGTCGAAAACCCGCATTGGGCGCCTTGGCAAAACTGAGAGCCTAAAAAAAGTGAAGGTTAAAATACTCGAGTGTACCTTAACCGGAACTACGTAAGGCTTGATTCCCATGTTTGGGATACGTAGGCAACTTCATCATGAAGTCCAGCCCCCAACGCTTTCATAGCGTCTCAGTCCATGCAATGGTTTCGATTTCACCTCAAAGTCCAGTGGCCAACACCCTTCAAGGTGACTGTGTCCATATATTCGTTGTGACCGTCTTCGTCACCTCGGTGTTTGAGAGCTTGACCACCGCCAATGAAGACTGTCTGCGGACTGCTGCGGCACCATCCAAACAAGGGGCAACTTTCCGTTGCCACGAGCCGCCGTGAGCCGCCATTCAAACTAGGGGCAACTTTCCGTTTCCTCCCACCCCCCTTCAAACCAGGGGCAATTTTCCATTGCCTCCGATCCGAGGTTGCGCATCTCGAAGAGTAAGTTCCATGCTTGTTGAGCATCAGCTGTTTGAAAAATAGTTTTTGAAAATTTTTACTGAAGTTGACTATCTTCTCGAAAACTATTCCATTTTCCAAAACTGGACCATTGTCTTGGACCCAAAAAAGGAAAATTTTCAGTGCTTGCAGCCTGACTTGCACACTTTTCAAATCAAAAATCGAACGAGTACGTTAATCCGACTCTCATTTTGATCAAAACTGTTTTAGTAGAAAGCAAAAACAAAGAATGGTTAAAATGATGAACTAGGGGCACAGTTGAGCCAGGCATTCTGTCTTTCCCCTGTCATCGACGTACTTGCCAGGAGGGCGCTCTACCCGCCAGAAGAAATAGCCGTGAGCTAACGGTGTTGAGCATGAACCCACACCTTTCTATTTATCCATCAATCACCCCGGGGAGGGATGGAAAATGAGAGAATGAAGAATAGAGAGGTGTAAGTTGAGAGAAAAGTGAGGAAAAGGGTTTCGAGAGAAAATCCGAGCTTGAGAGTTGAGTGATGCGAGAATCACAAATCAGAAAGGGTGGGAAACAATACCCAGATTGAACTGGCTCCTCGTGGTCCGAGGTCTCCCATCTTCGTTTACGCGTCTGTGTGTCGTGCCTCTTTCATTTGACGGTCTCGTCTTTTGTTTTGAGTCTCTCCCGAGCGTGTCTCATTGTGTTTAGGTCGTGTACCTCTTTGTTTGAGTCCTCCTCGCTGTGTTCAGTTGTAGGCTCGATATCCCGGTTTGAAAAACCCTCATTCGATTTCGAAAATCATTTATGCTCAGAATGTTGTGCCATTCTCTACATTTGAACGTGTTTCGACTCCAACCAGTTCCATCTTTGAGCTCTGTCTTGTCAGATTGGGCTGTTTGTTTGAGAATTGCCGTGTGCAGAATGAATCGAATGCTGTGTTATGGGCTGAATGCAGATCAATCCCCAACAGAGTAAGGGCTGTGTGTCCAGAATCAGGCAGTGGGTTGCTTGGGTTATTTCGCCGTCGATTGTTTAAGTTATCTGGTTATTACAGTGCAAGTGTTTAATTTTCAGACAACCAATCAATTCATTTACATTGAGGTGTAACATGATGAGATGAGATGCGATGCAATGCATGAAATGTGTAAATGTAAACACTTTTTCAGATAAAAAGTCCGTTTCATTTCATTATCTTTTCAAATGTACAAGTTTTGGAAACAAAATCTGCCTGCGGCAGTACAAGGTAATCTATCTACCAACCAAAAAGAAAAGTACGAGAAAGAAAGAAAAGATAGCAAAAATCTGCATCTGTGTCAAGCACTCCAAGGGCCGTCAGTCCGTCCTAGTCCTCTTTCTGGACGAGGGTCCAGGAGCATCATCAGCGTCGTCATCAGAGCCCGAGCTAGAACCGTCTCCGGTCTACTCCTCCGATGACCCTGCCTCCGCCTCTGACTCCTCGTCGTCGTCATCGTCCGGGACTGGAGCTCGCGAGCTACTCCCGACATGAGTACGCCCTCCCCTGGTACGGGGAAATATCCTGCCCTCCTCATCTCTCCCCCGAGCAGGGACAGAAGGTCTCGCTGGCGCACCTCCTGCCATGGGAATCTGGAAAGGAGGCTGGAAAAAGTACACAAAAGTGAAATGCATCAATATACTGTAGACAGTTTATCAGTGCAAAATGCAGTGTGTGAGTACAGTGTATGAATGCCATGAGCAGTTTATCAGTGCAGAATGCAGTGTGTGAGTACAGTGTATGAATGCCATGAGCAGTTTATCAGTGCAGAATTCAGAGTATGAGTACAGTGTAAGAATGCCGTGAGCAATTTATCAGTATAGAGTACAGTGCAGAATGCAGTATATGCAGTGTGTCAGATGCTGTGAGATCAGTGTATCACGTGTTGTGCCGTGCATCAGATTATGCGAATCAGTGTATGAATGGTTTGAGGCCAGTGTCAGAAGGACATACCGGTATGCTGTAGACGGCTAGGAGGTCAAAAGTCCGCTGGAGCATCTCCATCATCGAGGCATTCATTGCCAATGACTGATGGGTGTACTCAGAAGAAGCCTGCAAAAGTATCAGATGCATCAATATTCTGTGGAATATCAAACTGAAATGAAATGACTGTACAGAAATGCAGTAATACATACCGGAGGTAGGTCAGGGACGTCAATGAACTCGTGACCAGCCGGTGGAGGGGCGAAGGGGATCTGATAGGTCGACCCACCCTGCCCCTGGAAAGTCAGTACAGCAGGCAGGGCAGGCCAGCCAGCTCCTCGTCCTCCCCGCACTCCGCCCCTACCACGGACCCGGGCCCTCCTCGAAGATCCAGCCCCTGCTCCCGCTCCGGCCCCAGCCGCCGATGCTACAGGTCTGGCCCCCTCTGCTCGATGGCCGCTCAAGGGACGCATCAGGTACGTCCGCACGTACTCCTGATAGTCGCCGGTACGTCGGAAGCCGACCTCCTCCCAGCCGATGGAGTAATCATCCAGCTGCTCAGTGGTCAGCCCCTCGGTCTCCCTCATCTCTGCAGGAGGGTGAGCCGGGACTATCTGCTCAGGTAACCCGCGGGTCTGGCGTAGAAAACGCTCCCCCAGGTACCAAGCCCAACAGACCGGGCCCTCAAGCAGAATCTGGAAACGCGAGGTCTCCTCAGCACCAGGGAACCGACCCCGCATTGCCGACGGCAAGGAAGCCCATGGCCGCCACGTGATCTGAAAATGACAGACAGTTTGTTATCTACTGTTATTGAAATATGCAGTGGGAAAGCGAAGCTAAATAAACTGAGAATAAAACATACCTCGGCCGGGGTGATGGTGTCAAAATATCGGCGGAAGAAGCCGAACGTCTCCCGTGGTCGCCGGGTGCATCTCCCGTCAAAGCGACTCGAGAATGGGACAGCCGGAGGAGGCTCCGCGACTGGTACGGGTGCAAGCCTAGGGAAGTAGGCGTAAACCCACAACTGCAAAACAGATGTCAGTATGACTATCAGAAAAAGTAGAATATACAGAATAAAGCAGAAAGTGCAGAGCCGTGTGTTGTGCAGTGTACTGAGTACAGAAAGTACGAGACAGGAATGAAAAGTGGAGAAGAAATGTACCTCCCAAGCCCGCCAGTAACCTTCAAGTAGCTGGCCGCTGCCACGAGAAGCCGAGCTCATGTATCCGTACAGGGTGGCCAGAGCAGCGCCGCCCCAGTCATAGTGCAGAATATCCCGGACGTCCACCAGTGCGCTGAGAAGGCAGAGAGGCACGGTGTTCGCCCGGTCGGCGAAGATGGTAGTCCCGAACAGGAACATGAGGAAGCCGCGAGCATACCTCTCCTCGTCCTCTGGGGTCATCTGCACCTCCTCCAAAACGGGCTGAACCCTAAACCGTGTCTCGAACCAGGAGTACCGCACGAAGCCTGGACGAGCTAGTGGTGGGGCCTCCCCCAGTAGATGGACCTGAGCGGCGGTCCACTCATCCATGTCGGTGTCGAAAGGGATCGGATCCCCCCTTACCCCGATGCCTGTGAGCATCGAGAAGTCATAAGGGGTCATCGTCATGTCCCCTGCAGCAGAGAAGTGGAAAGAATCGGTGGTGTCCCACTACCTCTCTGCCAAAGCAGCAAGAAGAGGTCTGCATGTGGACAACCTGGAGAGCCCTCGGCAGAAGGTGCCGAAGCCTGCCCAGTCCACGATGCGCTGGACCGCGTCAGGGAGCTCATCATACCACTCCCGTGCACCAGTATTCCCATACCCACGAATGGTATGGGAACCCTCCTGCAAACAGGAAATGACAATTGCAAGACAACATTCAAAATGCAGTTTTGAAAAGACAGATATGGCATGTATGCAAGTTTGTCAGATTCAGGCAAATACCGGGTGCCGGTGTGCTTACAGTAAAATACGTGTGCTGTGTCAGCGTGTTTAGGTGTTTCAGAACAGATGTAGCGTATGTGCAAATCTAACAGATTCAAATAAATACTGGATACCAGTGTATGCAGTGAAATACAGTGTGTGCCGTGTGTTTTGGTGATTCAGGGCTAGTGCAGTGTGTGTGCATGTGTCAGTCTCAAACATATATCAGTTGTATGTATGTTTACAAGTCAACTACGGTCTATGGTATACTAGATTTCAGCAGTTAAAGAGTACAACTAACTATGGCAGTTTTGTATCCTACATTGCAGAAAGTAAAGCAGAAGATGAAAAGTTACCTCGGAAGTGCTGAAAGACAGATGGGAGGTAGGCTCGCGTAGTAGTAGCTCAGGCGCCGCATACCTCTCAAAGCTCCGGAACTGACGCAGGCCGTCTGGGGGCAGAACGTGGATCGCCGGCCGGTAGGTCGCCGGGTCGAACGGGCGCTCGCTCAGTGGTAAGAGCTCGACCCCGGGATCCATCTCGTGGTCCGGGGGAGTCCCGCCACGCGGAATGTCGTCCACCATGTAGAGATTGGTGTGAAAATGGCCCGGAAAAGGAAAACCGAGTCGGAATACGAAGAGTCAACCGGAAAGTCAACTCCCGAGAAGGTCGGAAATGGCCGGGAAGGCCGGAATGTGAAAGGAAACGGAAATGAAGAGGAAAGTGAGGGGAATAAACCCCGAAAAGGCGAGAACGCCAAACGAGGCACCGAAACGAGAATGTGATCGGTCGAAAACGTCCGAAACGCGAAGAGAAACGCGAATCCGACGACGAAACGGGCGTAGAACACGAAGAAACGGAGAAACGGGGAAAGGAAAAAGCTCTAGAAAGAGAGGGCAAGAGTTTTCGGCATGGAGGAAATGAGAAAATAGGGCTTGAAGCCCTATTTTATAACACCCAAGGTGAAAAGTCAAAACTGCCCCGCATCAGCAACTGTTTGCCGGTCGGCAATGTTTTGTGCCGGCCGGCACTTTTTTGTGCCGATGGAATTGTTTTTGTGCCGATGGCCAGCCGGTGGCCACATCTTTCGGCCGGTGGGGTTCCCACAGCCTTGTTTAGGCCATATGAGAAGTTCGTGGTCTTCATAGCTCAAGAAAGTGCAAGAAAGTGCATCTCCGACGTTCAACCGGCCTCCGTTCTGACCGCGGGCCGTGTCTCCAGTGCGTGGCACTCAAATTCATGCAAGGTGTATCCTTTTTGTATCCTTTTGAATCCAAAAGTTACCCCATGTGTGTTGCACAAGTTCATCACACTACTTCGATGCATTACATCGCGCTGTCGTGCGTCACACATTTGCATTGTTATGCACGTGTTACATGCGTTGCAACACGCACCCCTTTGCATTGTCGTGCACATTTCTTATGCATCATCATTGCATTTCCATTCCATGCATTGTCATGCATTCCGGAATACGTGCGTGGTTGCGCATTTAAGCCCGTTTACATTCCGTGTGGCGTGCGTGTCACACTGGTCATCGCACCGTCTTGTGCATTTCAAAATTGTTCGCGCTGTTCTGCGCATTGCACTGTTTTGTGCATTTCAAAATTGTTCGCGCTGTTTTGCGCATCGCACTGTTTTGTGCATTTCAAACCGTCGCACTGTTTTGTGCATTTCAAACCATCGCACTGTTTTGTGCATTTCAAACCTCGCGCTGTTCTGCGCATTGCACTGTTTTGTGCATTTCAAATCGTCGCACTGTTTTGTGCATTGCATTCCGTCGTGTTGTTTTGCGCATCTCATCGCATTTTGCATTGTCATGCATGTTAATTACATTACCTGCGTAGACCGCATCTTAATTCTTTACCTGCGTAGACCGCATGTTAATTCTTTATTTGCGTAGACCGCATCTCAATTCTTTACCTGCGTAGACCGCATGTTAATTCTTTATTTGCGTAGACCGCATCTTAATTCTTTACCTGCGTAGACCGCATGTTAATTCTTTATTTGCGTAGACCGCATCTCAATTCTTTACCAGCGTAGACCGCATGTTAATTCTTTATTTGCGTAGACCGCATCTTAATTCTTTACCTGCGTAGACCGCATGTTAATTCTTTATTTGCGTAGACCGCATCTTAATTCTTTACCTGCGTAGACCGCATGTTAATTCTTTATTTGCGTAGACCGCATCCCAATTCTTTACCTGCGTAGACCGCATGTTAATTCTTTATTTGCGTAGACCGCATCCCAATTCTTTACCTGCGTAGACCGCATGTTAATTCTTTATTTGCGTAGACCGCATCTCAATTCTTTACTTGCGTAGACCGCATGTTAATTCTTTATTTGCGTAGACCGCATCTCAATTTCTTTACTTGCGTAGACCGCATGTTAATTACATTACCTGCGTAGACCGCATGTTTGTATTCATTCCATTACCTGCGTAGACCGCATGTTTTGATTGCGTAGACCGCATGCTTAATTCCATTACCTACGTAGACCGCATGTTTTGATTGCGTAGACCGCATGCTTAATTCCATTACCTGCGTAGACCGCATGTTTTGACTGCGTAGACCGCATGTTTTGATTGCGTAGACTGCATGCTTAATTCCATTACCTGCGTAGACCGCATGTTTTGATTGCGTAGACCGCATGTTTAAAATTCAATACCTGCGTAGACCGCATGTTTTGACTGCGTAGACCGCATGTTTTGATTGCGTAGACCGCATGTTTAATCTCATTACCTGCGTAGACCGCATGTTTTGATTGCGTAGACCGCATGTTATTTTCATTACCTGCGTAGACCGCATGTTTTGATTGCGTAGACCGCATTGTTATTTTCATTACCTGCGTAGACCGCATGTTTTGATTGCGTAGACCACATGCTTAATTCCATTACCTGCGTAGACCACATGTTTTGATTGCGTAGACCGTATGCTTAATTCCATTACCTGCGTAGACCGCATGTTTTGACTGCGTAGACCGTATGTTTTGATTGCGTAGACCGCATGCTTAATTCCATTACCTGCGTAGACCGCATGTTTTGATTGCGTAGACTGCATGTTTAAAATTCAATACCTGCGTAGACCGCATGTTTTGACTGCGTAGACCGCATGTTTTGACTGCGTAGACCGCATGTTTTGATTGCGTAGACCGCATGTTTAATCTCATTACCTGCGTAGACCGCATGTTTTGATTGCGTAGACCGCATGTTATTTTCATTACCTGCGTAGACCGCATGTTTTGATTGTGTAGACCGCATTGTTATTTTCATTACCTGCGTAGACCGCATGTTTTGATTGCGTAGACCCCATGCTTAATTCCATTACCTGCGTAGACCACATGTTTTGATTGCGTAGACCGCATGCTTAATTCCATTACCTGCGTAGACCGCATGTTTTGACTGCGTAGACCGTATGTTTTGATTGCGTAGACCGCATGCTTAATTCCATTACCTGCGTAGACCGCATGTTTTGATTGCGTAGACCGCATGTTTAAAATTCAATACCTGCGTAGACCGCATGTTTTGACTGCATAGACCGCATGTTTTGACTGCGTAGACCGCATGTTTTGATTGCGTAGACCGCATGTTTAATCTCATTACCTGCGTAGACCGCATGTTTTGATTGCGTAGACCGCATTGTTATTTTCATTACCTGCGTAGACCGCATGTTTTGATTGCGTAGACCGCATGCTTATTCAAATCCCATTACTTGCGTAGACCGCATGTCTTGATTTGCGTAGACCGCATGCTTAATCTCATTACCTGCGTAGACCGCATGTTTTGATTGCGTAGACCGCATGTTTAAATTCCATTACCTGCGTAGACCGCATGTTTTGATTGCGTAGACCGCATGCTTAATTTCATTACTTGCGTAGACCGCATGTCTTGATTGCGTAGACCGCATGTTTGAATTTCCATTACCTGCGTAGACCGCATGTTTTGCTTGCGTAGACCGTATACTTGTTAATTCTAATACCTACGTAGACCGCATGTTTCAACTGCGCAGACCGCATATTTGTTAAACTTCATCACCTGCGTAGACCGCATGATCATGATCAATTTTGTTGCCGGCGTAGACCGCATGCTCCACTTACATGTTTGTATTTCCACAGCATTGTTATGCTCCCCACTTGCTTTGCGCTGTCACGCATTTCGAGTACGCCGCATTTGCATTGTCATGCATGTTGCTAACCATATTGTACCTGTTAAGTTTGTTTTCTTTGCGGGCACGATATTGTATGTACGGTTCATTTGAAGCTGGTGCAACCGGACGAGCCGCACAGGTATTGTATCTCTCGAGTGAGACGTATTGAGAATTCCATAATTCTCTTACACCCTTTCTGCATTGTAGTGTAGTTTGGTATGCTAGCTTAAAACTGTCGCATGTTTGCTTCATTGCAGCTTTCTTTGCATGATCATAAGTTATGCTCGGCTTCGTGCATTGTCTTGCATCTTGCCCCTGCCTCCGGGCGCATATCTTATTTGTCTTGTATGTTTGTCTGAGTCTTCGGCCTTGTCAAAAATGGGTCGTCTCTGGGCTTTGACATTCACTCCCATCATTGTTATGACTTTCGAGTTCTGTCAAAGAGGGGCAACTGTAGACACCCCATTTTTGACCGTCCTCAAGACTTGGACGTCACCGTTTGAACACTCGGTGATTATCCATGTTTGTGTTCGTTTGGAGTTCCCGGAGGTCTCGGCTCGCGCGCCTTGCCTCAGGATCCCCGAACTCGACCGTTTAGTGTCTGGTTTTGCACCAAACACTTGCATCTTGCCCTTGAGAGGCAGGGTAGGGCTTGTAGACCATCCCTACCCACCACCGGCAGTGGCTAGATGCCACCGGCTGGTTTTTGTTGCCACCGGCAATATAGTTTGCCGGCCGGCACTCTTTGTTGCCAGTCAGCACTATTTGTTGCCGACCGGCACTATTTTTGGCCAAGATGGCATTTTTGGCCGGCCGATTGCTGTTCATCTGCTTTTGCAGATATTTTTAGACAGCTGTATTGCTTTTGCTCCCCTCCATACACGTGTATGGAGGGATCTCCCTCTTGCAAAGCTTGTCTTGTAAGCTTTACAAGAGGCATATAGAGAGAAGCTCTCTCTAAGGCAAAAGGAGAGGCTTGGTTAGAAGACTTAGGATTTTTTGAGAGCAAGAACAGCCATTGTTAGGGTTTGAGTTCTATTGTTAGAGTTGGATACACACTCTATCTCTCTTTCCCTCTCTTTTGTTCACTAGGTGCTTTGTGTCTTACTATTGCACACAAACACCTAGTGTTTCACCTTCCTCTTGGATTTGAGGTTCTAAAGAGTTTGTTTTGAAGTTTTGGTATTGGATTCAAGCTCAAGGAGGCCATTGGAGCACCATTTGTAAAGGGGTCTTCAAGGGTGAGATTCTAGTCCGTTTTTCCCCCATTTTTGCATTGATTTTATACCTATCTTAGAGCTGTTTTTGTGATTATTGTATAACATAAAAAAGTTCTGTTTTTAGGCCCTCTTTATTATTTATTAAGAGTGTTTTGTTGTTTGAGGGTTGTTGACCACCCTTAGGCCTCAAAAGGCCTCATTTTGAGCCATTTTGTGTTAGCTCCGGGATTTTGGTGTTGAGGTCTCTTCACCACTGAAATCTTGAGGGATTTCAGTGGTGAAGATGATGCTTTGAAGTCCGAAGAAGGAGAGGGCCACCCCCTCTCCTTGTTGTCCTTGAAAAGAACATATTTTGGCCTCTTAAGGAAGCCTATGCTTGAGTGTGTGTTGAGCATGTTTAGGCTATTTTTCATGCTTATATATCCATAATATAACATGATTTGAAGTTGGTTTTGGAACTCCATGCATGCTTAGCATAGTTGCCATATAATGCCTTGTTTATGCCTTAACATGTCTTAGGTTGTTAGCCTTTGTTGGAGCATGTTTTAGGCTTAGTCTTGTGAAGATTATGAGCTTATCTTGCCATGTTCTAGGTCTGTCCTAAGTTGTTTGGGTTGATTTTGGCATGCTTGATATAGCTCCTTTGTATTTGGGCTTGTTAGCCTTGAGTATGTGCATGTGTAGCATGACATCTTTGCATCGATTTGGTGATTTGGGGTCCCCCCACATGTTATTTCAGTCCCATTTCCATGCTTGTCTGATTGCCTTGCATGCCTCTTTAATGCTTTGGAAGCATGTGTTGCATGCTCCTTGTTTTGACCATTTGTGCATGCCTTTGTTTTGAGCCATTTAGATGCCATCTAAGTGGTCCTTCGGGCCTTATGTTATGTGCTAAAACTCTGTTTTGGGTCAATAAGTTCACACCATGTTTAGTCTTGCAAGTGTATTTCAATGCTCCTTGGATTTGCTTTGAACACTTAGACTATTTGTTGCATGTTTAGCTTGATTTGTTGCTTGGTTTGGCACCATCCTAACATGCATTTTCAATGCTTATGTTGCATGCTAATTGTCCATGATTCCCTCTTTCAAGTGTGCTTGAATGTTGTTTGATTTATGCTTAAGTGTTGATCCTTATGTGCATGTGTGTGTGCATGCCATTTAGTCCTCACTTTTTAGCACAATGGCCACTGTTTTAGGCCTTATTAGAGCTGCCTAATTCATGTATAAGTCCATCTTGCCATCCATTTGCATTACCACATGCATGCTTGCATAATTGCACAAGTTCATTGCCATGCCATGTTGCATTCCTAGCTTGTATGCCTAGGTTGCATTGCATCTTACATGCATTCCTTGTCCCTTGACTTGGGTGATAGGGATTGGGAGTTTTGTTTGATTGGTTTGCATACATTTGAAATCAAAGTTGCATACTTGGTTCTGTGGGCCATCATGCATGGAAATGCGTGATTGGTGGTCCGAGAACCGAGGCACATGTCCCTTTGAGTCATCACAATGATAAGGGACACGGTTGGTGCATACATGCCTTGAATTGTGTTGCCATGCTTTGTTTTGCCCTCTGTTGCTGTGAGTTGCAGGTTCTGCAGGAATACTCTGCCGACCGGCAGTGTAATGTGCCGACCGGCACCATTTTCTCTGCCGACAGATTCAATTTTGTGCCGATGGCCATGCCACACTGCCGGTGGCAATTTCAATCAGCCGGTGGTGATCCTCTCTGTCCAAGGGATCAGTCCTGAGGCTTTGACAGCCTCCAGAGAAGGAAAGGAAGGAAAACAGAGGCAGCCCATGCATGGTGGCGCGCTTCCCGAGGCGTTTTCCTGCTTTAATTAATTTATTTAATTTGTTAATTAAATTAGTTAATTTGTAATATTAATTAGCTTGCGTAGTTAATTAATTTGTAATATTTATTCGGTCCCTCCGAGTGAGGGTAAATCTGTAATAAGTGTGTGTGGGTGGTGTGTATGTCTTCCAACCCCACTTCTTTCCTCCCTTTTATTTACTTGCTTATGATGGTAGATTAGGGCACATTTATTTTAGCATACCCTATGCTATGCATGTGTGCATCCATGCATTTGTATTACATGTATTAGGCTCGGTACATCACGCTAATTGCATTCGTACTTCAAATCAAAAATTGAATATGTGATAATTGTGCATTTTCACATGACATGTCTAGGATTAGCCGAGCCTATCTTAGCAACATTTTGTATGCGACGCATTAGGCACTTAACATGGACTTGGATCATGCATGTTTGCTAACAAGTTCTTTGTTTTGGCACGGAGTACTATGTAAGTATTTCCGCTTTAGCATATCACATGAGTGTGAGTATTGCCATGACAGTATGCTTGCCATGCGGCTAGATGCTTATGTGTTAAACTGTTTTGAATGCCTGTGGGTGAAGGTTGGATTGTTTGAGTTGGAAGAACTCATTGAAATCCGTGTTTTAGCCTACTTGCGAGTAGCAAATTCCAAAGCATTTTCAAAACGAACGGATATGCAATGTCTCTTTCCAAATTAGGCAATCTAGTCTATACATGTTTGCTGTGCGCATAACATAGTAATTCTAAGCTAATAAATGGAATAAGAACACATAAAGTTTTAAAAAACGGATATCACGGTTAGTAGAGGCCGGTCTTTGGACCGGGCGAAAGGGGGTGCTCATAGCTGACCTTCCCCGATCGTACCCAAGCTCCCGAGCCGAGACAACTCCGGTGATGACGGACATGTGGCCTTCGGCACCGAGTCAGGGTTTCCTAAATTCCCCCATTTTAAAATATTTAGGTGGCGACTCTGTATCTGGCAAAGCAGTCCATGTTTGACACTACTTTTTCAAAAATCTATTTCTCAAAACGATTTGCCAGATTTGGACTCTTTGGTTCAGATTAAGAACCGTGACACAAGTCGAGTCCGAACTGTAGTAACCCCAAATGAACAGAACGGGACTCATCCTCCCGGGGCGTTCGGGGACGTCTACAATGTGCAACTACCCATTCTTAGGGGGGCTATCTCCTATTAGTCTTAGTTTCATTCACCACTCCGTTATAGGTTGAAATTCTTAGATGCTAAGGCAAGGCAAGGGAAAGGCCCTCTTTCTTCTATTTGCTAGCAAGTAATCTAATATGAATGCTATAGATCGAACCAAGCTAGCTTGACTACGGATGAGAAGCCATTTAAGTCATCGGCAAGGGATAACTATTTGATTGCTTTCCGGGAAGTGCAACCAAGGCCGAGACCTCCTGTTAGGCCTCCTACTCATCAGTGGAGACCTGTGGCTAAACCTAAAGGACCAGGGATTGGGTCTGCTGTCCAAGGTAAGGAACTCGCTCCTGCTACAACATCAGTGCTCTCTTCCTTAGGGGCTCCTAGTGTTAACAGTAAGAAGGAGGGATCCTGGTTTGCTGTCTTATCTACTCTAGAGGAAGCATTCCAAGAGGAGGCCCAGATAGGGGTAGAGGAGGAGCAGGAGACATCCATTTTGGCATAGCTTATAGAAGATAGGATTCCATGTCCGGAGACCAATCTTGTTAACCCCAGTAGTATAGATCAAGGAGCAGTAGCCTCTGAACTGAAGTAGGGGGAGTTCATTCAAAGTTACCAGATAGAGGGAATGATATAGCAAAATTTACTCCTAATCAGAATAAAGAAGGAGAGCCAAGAAGAAGGCTCAGCAGCTAGAAGCAGAACAAACAAGAATGGCTGATTAAGAGAGCGCGAAGCGAACACAGCACTTTGGGAGAACAGAACCACGCCTAAGGCGGCAGGACGGTATCGACACCAGTCGAAACATCCTCCTTTTTAGCTGCCAATTCCATGTTGACGCTCTGTGGAACCGTTTTTCATCTCCCTTGGGTGAGGGGCTTTAGAGGGAATAGGGGTGTAACGTCTTTGTGTCTTCTGGGCTTGAATGACTAGTAGCTCCAGTTGAAGTTTCTCAGTCAGTTCGGCGGAAGGTTGCGTCTTTAATTGGAGCGGGGTGTAGCAGTGGCTTAGGGTTGTAGCTTAATAGATGCACAAGCAGTTCAGGCCGCTTTAGCATTTCGAGTTAAGGCAACTGTTGTTCTTATTCCTACAGCTGTTGGAGCTCTATCAAGTAGGGCAGCTCTGTGGTTAGGGAGGCGGGAGAGGAGAGAGTACCGAGTACGAGAGCCAGTTAGTTGCTAACCAGAAGAGAAGGGAATCGAAGAATTGAATCCCATTTGGTTGCTAGCGATCTCATAGGTAAACATGAGTAAAGTGTGCTAGTGGACATAACATATAAGTTGTTAAAACTGGTGTAGGAACAAAGTACCAATAAAGCAGAAGAAACCGAAGGGGAACTACTGACCCACCTACATCCCCTCCCTAATGCCGCGAATAACTAGGATATATCTTATTTCCATCCACAGAGCTCAGACTAGGAACATCTATGGCACCGGAATCGGATGCAGCGGCATCTGAACCAGGAACCAGTGATTCAGAAGCTAGCCTTTCACCCTATCCAATGACCCCGGAGAAGAACATCTCATTCTCATGTTCCTCTGCTGGCCCACCTCCTTTTCTTTCTCTTCCATCCGCTCCGCCGCCAGGCAGCATTCAAAGTCCAATAAACCAATTCCTTAGAAGTCATTCGATTTGAAAATCATAACAAGACCAGGACGAAGTCATGTGGCAGCTTATCATCTTTCCCGACTACAAAATGGGGAAGCTCAAAAGGGGGAGGATGCGGAGTTACCAGACGCTAACCTTTTTGCAGTACGATAGCCTCCGTCGGAGACTTTGACAACTAAATAAAGAGAAAACTCAAAAATTCTCCCATTTGATATTCTATTTTTTCTTAAGACTGGGCTTTCCCAGAGCGCTTCGCCCGGTACAATAAGATTAGAAGGAAGGATTTGGTCTGTAAGGCAGCCAATTCTCAGTGAATGTTTGATATCCAGCAAGATACGGAACAAGCAACGGAAGGCCCCTCAAAGAGTAAGGCGCGCTCCTTGTATAGTAATGGCTCCGGCTTGCCTTCGACCAAGGAAAGAAAGTCACACCTGTCTCCCTATCCCTCAAGGGGAAGCAAGTATGCTGCTAAGCCGCTCACTGGCAGCATGAAATAAATCCATGTCTCTTCGTTCAAAGCCTTCAACCGGCGAGTAAGAGCCGGGTCTTCTCTTTGTCTCTCACCCGATCCAGTGGAATCCTATTCCTTTTCTGTTTCTCCTGGGCAGCATCTAACAGGAACTACCTTCCTAGCTCTCCCGGTTCTTCGACTTCGCCAGGCAATCTAGGTATTCAACTCCTAGTGACCAACCAAAGGCCATTCGCAGAACATCTATTGCACTCGAATCCGAGCCATCACCTCTAGCTGGTGACCCCATAGCTAGCTGCCTGCACAAAGACCTAGTCGCCAGTACTAGGATATCTCTCCTCTGGATGATGGCGTTCCTTTTCTTCCAAAGCCCGGCCATCTCTTTCCCAATCAAGTTCATCCGAACCCGATCAAAAGGAATGAAGTGAGCTGGCTCCGTTCTCCTCTCGTCCGCTCCCCATCTCGTTCCCATTCATCCGACCCATCAGAAGCGGAGGAAGTCCCAGCTGAGCGCATTCCCATGTCTATTCCGTCTCATTCAAAACCAGGGAGTTCAGCCCCTAGGATCCGAATTCAAGCGTTCTAGGCCCAACTGACCATCGAGTAGATCCAAAGGCAGCCATATCGCTGATTGAAATCTCTTCGTTCAAGCCCCGCTTCTGCTGCTAGCCAAGCACCAAGTAATGAGCGCTCGTACTGGATCCGATCCATCGAATGACGGAAGCTATGAACCAGTACTTGACCGAGTGATTCCCTTGACGGAACGAAATTAGACTGAAATGCGGAACTACTCCTTCTAATGGCTTGCCTCGTGACCTCAACAGATGGAAGGGAGTACGAGCCGGCAAAGAACCTATTTGATCCAAGGACCGGAACAAGGAACTCAGAAGCATCTATTTCTCCCCTAGCGGCATCCTAGCAGAGGACAACAAATCTACATCCCTCTGGGCAAGCAGCTGGTAGCAGTGACCCAATATCTGCGAACTCCCGTCTGCAGAACCATCTGTACAACCAGGTGCTACTCTTCTTCGCCATATCTATTTCCATCTCCGAATCGATCCATTCCCGACCCTAGCCATCTAGTGGCTGGCCATACGAGCAAGGAAAGAAGGAAGGTGAACCTAGGTCGGTTGATGTTATTCCGTAAGATAAGATCAATGGTGATTCCCCCTGCCCGGTGCTAGGCGATCAAAAGCTTCATTCGAGAGACCAGTCAGCTCCCAATCAACTCGATCTTTGTCTTCAAAATCGGGATTCTTACTCCTCCCCCTAAAACCCTGTTTAAACCTCCCAGAAGCCCCTGATTCCTGTCTAAAACACGAGAGAAACTTGCCTTGTGGGTAAACCTTCGGCCAGGCCTCACTCTAGTTAGGCCTCTTCTAGGGGATCGTATCTAGTAGAGTAAGAAGACGATTCTTGATGACTATTATATTATTAATTCCACGTGCAAAACCGTGTACTCTCCCGGTGCTTTCCTTTCGGGTTGGACCAAGATATTCTTCCCCACGGGATTTAATTTGTTCCAGTCAATAAGGGGCATACCTTCAGTGTGCTTCTAGTTCTAGAAGGAATTCTTAACCACTCGATTGAAGACGAGAGGTAGTCCTCTTCTAAGGTCGGCCCGCTCTTATCCTACTCCTACTCCTCCTACTTCTTCTCCTTCATCGTAGTTGGTCCTTCTCAAAGATTCTCTGATCAACCAGCGCCTAGAAGTCACCCTCCCGCCTACCTTACTACTTTCCTTACTGAACTGCCCTCCTGACTTCAGATTCAAAGATAAAATTTCCCCGCCTGAAATAAAGGATGGAATTCCTGATCCGCTTAAACAACGGAAAAGCTTTCAAACAAATCAAGAGTGCGGGCGGAAAGGATTGAAAGAGCTTGCTTGAAAACCATAGATAGGCGCCTACCTGAAACTCGCTTACCCGAAACGGAAAGAGGTTTTTTCTCTCTGAAGCATTTTTTCTTTCTTTTCTTATTTGAACAGGAAAGAACTTAAACAAGGAATGAGCGAAAAGACCTTTCTTATCTTAAAGAGTACTGTTGCTTTCTCATAACTAAAAAGCAAAAAAACCGATATTCAGAAATGTAGCTCTGTTGCTGACCTTAAAAGCTTACCGAACTAGCCTAGCGGTTTTATTCTCTATGACCTCACTTTCCTCATTTGTATGATCGTGCACCACAACACATACTTCACTCGCTACGGTAGCGCTCAGTGTCGGTCGTGTACCCGGTGTGGGCGTCTCCTTCCCCACCTACCTTGCCATCAAAGTTGCAATGAGAAGTGTCCGTGAGATGATGAACCTTCCTCCTCAAAGCTAGACCCAGCTAAGTTAATTCGCTTTAGAGTGCCTCTATCTGGCTCTGATAGTGAGCGTCGTTCGTCATCTCGTAAATGACTTTCATCAATCAAGCCCTCTTTTTCCTATGTTCTTTTCCTCGCTCTAGCCCAGCCTGCTTCGGAAAATGTCTTGTTGGCGAACTAGAAAGAGTTACCTTCTACTGGAACCCCAAAACTACGATTTATGCGCTCTAAACATGCATTTGAGCAAGCTTCCGAACAGCCTCGTAGCTGTCTAGCTCTTTCTTCCCTCTCATGTTACCTTTCCTGCGTTCATTAAGACAGGTTGATTGCATTTGCTGAATGCTTCAATCGCTACTGAAAAAGCCTGAATGGGAATCATATTGAGGCTTCAACGTGAAAAATAACGCATTAAAATAGCCTTTGAAAGACGTTCACCTCGTGCTTCTTTCGAGGGAAGCACTAGCTTAGCGCACAGCTCTTCTGTAGCTTATTGCTGAACTGAATTGCACTCGGTCTACACCCTAACCCTTCCGAGAATTCAATGTCTTTGAGTTGGTGGTAAGTGAGTAGAGCCCCTAAGTAACTCATTTAAGTAGATGAACCATGCAACCAGGCATCACCTGACTGAAGAAAAAAGACAGGGTATCGGAGGACCAGTCAACCTCGTAGCAAGGAAGACTCGTTGATGATTTAGATGGAGGGCGAAATAAGGCACGCAGAATAGTACGGAGTCGGAGATCATAAGACTCAAATCTTTTATTAGACAGTCCTATAGCCCGGGGCATGAACCATACATAGGATTTAATAGGGACGGGGTTCCAGTAAGCCCCAAGAAGGCAGGCACCAATCGAAGAGCATAGCATCGGAGACAGGAACTTCGCTCCAAAGAACGCTTTTGAGCGACAGCACAAACTGAGCTAGATGTGTCGTCGACCACAGAAGTGGGCCACGCTTAGCCAATTCACCCGGTGCTTGGGACAAGGCTCATAGTTTGTCTCATATCTAGCCCTTCGTCTGCACGTTTCACTCATGCTGAACACCTACTCAATCAAAATGGAATTCAGAGACTTCGGAATGGTATCGAAGACCAGAATCAAGCTCGATAGGTTCAGGTAAGGAGGGTTTCAGGATTTCCGCGAAAAAGGCATAAGAATCCGTTCCTTGCCAGCCTCCGTTTGACTTGGGGAGGGACCCAGCCCTCTGACATTGCGTGAGGGGTGCAACGGTCTCATGGGGCGGATTTCTTAGAGAATGATGTTAAGTAGCCCTACAACCATCGGCATACCCTGGCCCGTCAGGCTGCTTCTAACACCTTATCGTGTCAATTGAAGTCCACCTTATTTAAGATAAGGCCCTTCGATCGGTCGGTTCAACCGGATCAGGGTCTGACCTCTTGATCTTCGGGGAATTAGGGAAGATCCCCCTCTTTATCACGAACCGATGGAGAAACGGAAGTCGTAAATAGGAGTTTGGGCAATATGCTTCGCAGGCTAGTTGTAGAAAAGCCCAAGCAGTGGGATTTGATCCTTCCACATGCAGAATTTGCGTATAACAGGAGCAAGAGTCGCACAACACAGATGAGTCCATTTGACATTTTGTATGGGGCCAATCCAAACAGCGTCCTAGATTTGGTTCCTATACCAAACTTAGGCAAGATTAATGGGGATGTAAAGGAGTTAACACGTCACATTCAATCCATTCATGAACAGGTTCACCAAAGGATTGAAGCTAGCAATGCTAAGTATAAAGAAGCTGCTGATAGACATCGACGACCATTTAGCGGGTTCCCTATTATTTTAGTCTTGGTCGAGCCATTCCGGCTACAGGACCGAAAATAGCCAGATTGGAATCCCAAAGCACTTTCCAATAACTGAACCTCAACCGAGCTGCGGAATCCAACACTTAAAGCCTAGTGCCCTTCTCAAGTAGTAGTTTCGGCTTTACGTAATAGGGACATCCCCAGTCTTATATATGGGCCCTTCTTTCAGAAAATGTACTTGATACGAACAACTCAACTACTAGTCTAGTATGGTAGTTTTTTCCATATGCATATACAAGGGCTGGTCTTTCTTCGAACTGAGCAAATAAATATAGATTCGATCTGCTCTCACTAACAAGAGTGTCTTTCGCTTTATAGGAAAACACCCACTTAACTAGCTTTATAACCAGATGCCAAAACATTCCGTGTGGTGAGAGGCGAGCGAAGTGAGGACGACTGTCAAGAGAGAAAGGAACGAAGGAGACGAAAAGCAACACGAAGCCCAGTTTGGACCCGAAGTCGATCTTTGACTTCAGAACCAATGGAGGGTTTAGCAGCTGAAAGCATGTCTGCAGACTTGGAACAGATGAAAGAACAAATGAGAGAACTAATGAACATGGTAACTACCATGATGTCTGCACAGATTACTGAAAATCTGGCACAGACCCAGCAACCGCAGCAGGCAATACCATCGCAATCAATACCTGTTGGGCCTGGGGCTTCCCAGGTGACTGGTACTACCACGGAAATACCCACCCCTGCACAAAATCCTATTTTTCTTGCCAGATCACCAAGAAGTCAATCCTGATCAAGCAGATGAAAGGAAGATGATAAGAAGGTGACAAACAAGCAGGAAAGTCTAGAAGAAAAGATCAGGGGTCTACAAGGAATCGACGCTTATGGAAGCGTAAACTTATCCGATCTATGCTTCTTTTCAGATCTGAAGCTCCCTCCCAAATACAAGACGCCCGATTTCAACAAGTACAATGGGTCAGGCTGTCCATTCACGCATCTCCAGGCCTATGGTGGAGAAATGTGTGAACACATAAAATGAAGAATGAGAAACTACTCATCCAGCAGTTCCAAAAGAGCTTGACAGGACCTATTTTGAAATGGTTTGTTGAACTCAACCGTAGCAAGATCCGTAGCTAGAACGATCTGGCCAATGCTTTCTTGGCACAGTATCGCTTTAACACTGAGATGGCACCAGACCGTTACGAACTTCAAAGGATGCAGAAGAAGGGCACTGAATCATTCCGCCTCTATGCCCAAAGATGGAGAGAAATGGCAGCCCAAGTCAAACCCCCTATGCCCCAAGAAAAGGTAAGCGACTTTCTGAGCACCTTGAAGGAGCCTTACTTCTCACACCTGATTGGGCACACTACTTCCAGTTACGACGAGTTGGTGATTGTCGGAGAAAGGGTAGAAGATGGAATGAAGTCTGGTAAATTGATAGATATACAAGCCTTGCAAGCCATGTTAGAACAACAATCTAGAACTGGAACAAGTCAAAGAAGACCCACACCTAGGAAGCAAGAAACGGTCCAGAAAGGAGAAGTGAAGATGATTACCTCCACCGGGCCGAAAAGACTAGCAATCTATGTTCAGCCTATGGCTCCCCAGCCCTATTTTGTTCCTCAGAACAGTCAGCCATAGACGGGACAAGCTCAGCCAGTCACGGGGGGGAACGCTCACATTACCCCCGCTATACCGAACAAAGAACCAAAGAAGTTTGTGTACCAATCAAATTGTTGTTTCATTTCGTGGAGTTAGGGTCTTGAACTGGTGGAGAAGCTGGAATTGATAGCTAGGATGCTCCTTCCTTTGATACTGCTTTTGCTCGGCTCGGGCTACTGGCTCAGCTGCTACTAAGGACTCGGAATCTCGATCTCAATCAGCAGAATCAACAGAGTCAAAAGATGAAAGGGATGGAGGAAATGTGCAAAAACTCGGAACACGCAGTAATGGTGGTGCCTCAACGGGCTATGTATGGCTATATCTATCTACTGGAGCTGAGTCAACTTAGCTGGCTAGCTCATATACTGAAAATGCTGCTGCTTAATAAACTCGCTATGGATCCGTATCTTTTTGGGGGTGGTCACCTGGTGGGTTTGGGTCATCTACTGTTATCGGTGCTACTGATGCTGGACCGACTGATGCCTTTGGTGCTATGCTAACTTCTAGCTATGATGCTTCTATCTTAGCTACTAGTCCTAGGCACACTCAGCCCCACAGAAAAAGAACAGATTGTGGCTATGCTCCGAGTTGATGTCTTTGCATGGAGTCTGTGGGCTGCCCATGTGAGTGCGCAATAAGTTCGTTCCAGAGGGTAGTACCGAGTGTCGTAGTCATTGAACTTCTTGCTAAGGTAGTATTCCAAATAGACCACGCTAACCGTAAAGCAAGTCCAGTCTGACTCGAATGGTGTGTAATATGTTTAACATTACTCATTCTGTCATGTTTCCAAAGAAACGAAAGCGGATGTTGAGTCAACTGACTGGTCATAAGGCGTGCTAGACGTCCTTGGTCCTTAGTGCAATGCAAAATGGGAGACGAAAGACTATTCCCATCGGCTGTTCCAGAACGAGATGCTTGCCTGCCTTGAAATGAGACTTTCAATGATAGCATTTCCCACTCAATGGATGGTGCTGCTTTTGAATCTGCTTTTGAAATAGAGAAAGAACTGTTTTTCCCTAACTGGACCCTCGATTCGAATCCTCTTATAGAGAAAAGGATCACCTGGCACTGCTGTCAGCTCAGTCCTCTCTGTCAACTAGAAAGTATGGATTTGAGTGAGGAGTCAAATAGGGATTGAACCCTTACTATATTGAGCCAGTGCTGGGCCCAGGGTTGACGGCATGGTTTGACCCTAGCCTCTCCAATGAGCCCCCTACCTAGTCAAAAATGAACTGTTTAAGCTGTGCACTACCCTTGAGGTAAAATAAAGCTGTTTAAGCCATGGAGAACTCTTTCTTAACCGGCACACTATCAGGCTAGCTAAACTCCTCTTTCTCTTCCAACAAGATTACCTTAAAGATGGATTGTTAATTTCGTAGCATGTTTGAGATAGCTAGGGCTAATTGCTGAGGTTGTCTTCGAACGTCTTCAGATATCACCTTGCCAATGAGGCGCAGTGACCGGTTGACATCTTCGGATGTTAATATGGTTTCTGTTACCTCAAGTGGAGGAACCATATGGTAGTGGTTTCTTACACTACTTAATATACCAGACTAAGTGCCACCTCAGACACACCTCTTTTGGTGTGGCTTTAGGTGAGTTCTTTTCAGACTTCATGAGTGGTGTCAAGGGTTTCCGTCGGGGATGGGAGAGCACAACCCCGATTGTCTCCTTTTGATTCTCAACAACATGAGAGTAACCCCTGAGACGCTACGGCCTCGACTAGGAACTACCTGATTGTTCAATGTTGGGATCACTAGGAAGGCATATCAAAGAAAGTGCCTTTCTTATTTCCAGTGAAACTCTTTGACAAACTACTTAAGTTGTCTGTAATAAGATGGCAGAGGCTTTTAGAAGAGCCTCGGGTGATGAGGAGTTACCTGAATAAGGTTCTCTTAATCATCCAGGATGGTCTGACTAAGGAAACCTGTATTGGTGCTTACCTCTATTCGAAGGAAGTACATCGACTGGTTAAGAGTTCGGGGTTGCTTTTCACTACGCTTTATTTAAAGCAGTGTGCTTCCTCACTTTAGATAGCCTATGGTGGTATATATACACCTGGGCTGTTGCCAGTCCCTGTATCCCTTACGAGATCTGGGTATCCGCGCATCATACCGTCCTTTCATCGTAACTTGATTATGAGGAAGGATGAAAAGGCCGATGTGCTGGTCAAAATCCCTACAACCAGAACCAAGTAGATAGATAGCGTTGCAAGGACCAATCCACCTAAGGGGAACCAATCGGTCCCCAAGCCGGTCCAAGCGGAGCTCGGTGATTGGATGTAGGCCTTCCACGGTCCAGCGAGTTAGACTCGTGCTTCACCATAAGGAATAAAGCATACTGGAGGAGTGCACTAGACCCGGTCGTAGGCGGGATGTAGCCATTCGCCTTCACGAAGAGGATAGTGCTTTCAGACGGGTTTCTCAATCGTGCCCAGAAGTAACTAACCATGGAAGCGGCAGTGTTGAGTGCATCCTTTTATTCATACTACGGTACGGTTCAGTGCGCTATCAGTCCAGCGAAACAGTAGCAAGAAAAAGGGTAACAAGCAATCTCGCAAGCTTCAGTTTTCCAGTTCAGAATCCGATGTGAGGAAAAGAATCCTAGGTCAAGGCAGTAGCACGGTACGGGATCAGTCCCTTGTTCTCAGTGCTTAGTGTTAAATGACATAGTCAAGAGATCGTAGGATACCGGCAAAGGAAGAAGGTGGATACTATTTTTATTCCGATTCGGAAAAGAAGATGGATAATCTCAACAGTCAAGGTTGGTTTGAAAGAAAAAAAGGGTCTGATGCTAGCATGGGAAAGTAGCCTCTCTCCTCTCTCTGCCTTAGTAGCCCATCTGTGGTACTAATTCCTCTCTTTGTCTCTGCTTTATGGTTGTTAGTTCAAGTAGGCCAAGCTGAAGTCAGTCCGGTCAATCAATCAAGCATTCCATCGAAGCAGTAGGACGTATGGCTTATATCATCTTTCCTGCCAATCCGCTTTCAAGCTTCAGTCTTCAAGTTAAGAAAAAAAGTACTGGCATTCCTCCTCTTAAATAAATCGGGGAGTGAATACTTTTATTCAATCAACTAGTAGGAGTTGATGCTTGGAAAGAGTTCCTCGGTAGCTGTCAAAGCAAAAGGCGTTAGCGCTGAAGTCTGAAAGTCAAGAATCTTGGCTCTCCTAGCTGCACATTCATCGTATAGAGCCACACTGTCCTTTCCTTGCTCCTCACTCTTTTTTGAGTGCCATTAGTTCGAGTTCGAAAATGAATCTCAGATGGACATGAAAAAGAAGGATCTCGAGTGAGATTCATGATGTCTTCTTCAATAGCTGGGGTTACGTCCTTCTTGTCTTCTGCAGTGGCAACTCATACTCAAGCAGTAGCACCGGATGAAATAGCTAAGTGCAACAGGAAGAAGGGAAGGTAATTGAGTTCCGAAAGGCACTGTGCTTACGCATTCAGTATGACCGGCTATGAACTCACCAAAAAAGAAAGACCAGGCAAACAAGAAGCAGGGCATGGACCTTATTCTACTATTGATCTTGTCCTGTGTCTCTTTCACTCCTGACCTGAAAGGCCTAGATGAAAGCTAAAAAAGAGGAGTCACAGTGGTTGTATTCCACCATTTGATAGAGTTTCAGCGGGTTCAATAGCTGGGAGCCTATGAGTGCAAAAACAATAGCTCCTTCTCCAACAACCGAGTCTTCTTAACTGACTTCATCACCAGCAGTTGATTCTGGGCATGTCCTTGAGACTAATATCCTTACTGCCCTCCAAGACCAAGAACAACGGATGAAGTAAGAGCGCATTCTAGTTTTGGTTCACCCCTGGCTACTCCTTATCCTTCAAAGAGCTCCCTCTCTACATCAAGACTAGTTGCTTGCCTTAGTGCAGGCCCAATGTGATCTTTTCGCTGTTCCACTATCCGCTGCATTGACTCTGAATTTGATCTACAGGCTTCAAACAGGCATAGCCAGAATGTACCGAAAGTTTGAAGACTAGCCGAAAAGCTTTTGTCTTGGAAGAACCAATTTCATAGATAGAGAGAGAAGACTACGGTGCCTTTCCTTCAAGTTCTCTTTTCTGTCCTGAGGAAAGAAAGCAACTTGTGGAGGAGGAGCTTGGATTGTTCTCTTCTCTCGATCTTCTTGTTGCAAAAGTCTATATTATAGTAAAGTCTGGCTAGGAAGAAAGTCCCAAAGATGAAGATGAGACTGAAAGCTTCGGTCCTGGAATAAGGAATTTCATAGATAGAGAGATCATCCTACCGGTTGAGTTATTGAGCTTTCCCTGCATGGGCGTGGGTAGGTCTTTGTCAGACCAAGTGATGGACAGCCATACCATAATAGGCCAATAGGAGCTGATTCGACTGTCTGTCCTTTTTTTTAGGTCATTCCTAAATGAAGGGCAGAGGTCAACTTTCAAGGATAAACATAGATCGCCCCTTTCGTGTATTTCGACGTTGGTTGATCAAAAGGGTCGCCAACCGGGGGGCAAGGGTTCTTAAAGTTGGAGTTCGGGCATTTCTGTCTGTCTGCGAGCGCGCCGATCCGCGTATGGAAGTAGCTGCTAGCTTCGACCGAGGAGAAGGGATTGCAGGTTTTTAACTAAATAGCTAGGCTTGTTCGGGCTGTTATTCTATAATAGTACTTGTACTCAACATATAGGCGAGCTAATCATTAGATAGATGATGCCATTGACAAAGACAAGAACTGATGGAAGGAAGTCAGGTGAGCAACGCAGCAACTACGACACGGCCATATACTCTTTCCAGTATAGATAACGAAGTAAAAACTAGGAGGAAAGGTAGGGGCAGAGAAGGGGGCTACGTCCTCCCAATAAAAAGAAGAAAGAGAGTACAAAGCATCGAAGAACCCCTTATCGAACGGCTGATTCTTGTACAAAAATAAGTTGTCAAAAGGGTTTGTTACTCGAGGAGCTGTCCTACTAGCAACTGGAAGAGGACTGACCTTGGAGCTCAGCCTTCTTAGAAAAGGCAAGTCAAAGTCCCCGCTAACTCCTCTTGTCTTACTGAACTCATTGCGTAAGAGAGTCGTGCTTTCTCTTCCCTGACTAGGGCGCTTTTACCTCTAGGTTAGGGGATTCTGCTCCTTCCTTGGCTGGTAGTTGAATAAGTGGTCTTTAGCTTTCTCTTTCCTCATTGGGTAAGTCGTGAGCTCATCTGGGATCCGATTTCTTCCTAAAGCAAGGAGAAGTCCCCGGCTCTCCCTCTCCTGTCTGTGAGTAAGTCCCCTTCACTCATATTGGGGATTTGAAGCATCAACCCGGGGAATTCCTCAACATACTCACGGATAGAGCGAGTGTGCTTCAACTCCTTCATTCTTTTTCTAGCATCATGAGCAACATTTTCGGGAGAAAATTGCCTCCTAAGTTCTTGTTTGAAAGCTTCCCAAGTGTCGATGGTGCAAGTGCCTTTCTCAATCTCGGCATGCTTGCGCCTCCACCAAGTAGCGGCAAGATTAGTGAGGGAGAGGGTCGTGGTGCGTACCTTTGTGAGCTCATCTTGCAAGCCCAACGCCTCAAAGTACCTCTCCAAGTGCCACACAAAGTTGTCGAGCTCTCAACAAAGTGACAGCGCGTAACAAATACCCCATCTCGCTTGTCGCAGACTTGTTTGATCAGCTAAGCCATGCTAAATACTTTACTAAGCTTGACTTGAGGTCGGGCTATTATCAAGTCCGCATAGCAGAAGGGGATGAGCAGAAAACTACTTGTGTAACTCGATACGGGGCATTCGACTTTCTAGTCATGCCATTTGGCTTGACAAAGGCACCGGCCACTTTCTGGACTTTGATAAATAAAGTATTCCACGATTATCTCGACAAGTTTGTGAGTCTATTGATCTCGATCATCACCTCCGGCAATTCGAAACTGCCAATTGTCAACTTCTTTCTCGGTGCTCGCATGGCTATTAGCGCTCGCTGGCTTTCTTGCTTTCTTTGGCAGTCCCGAATGTAACTACCCCTGGACCACCCAAGAAAAAACGAAATTGCAATGCAAAAGAAGTCGCATTAGACAAACGAAGAGAAGGACCGTGCTTAACACGGAGATGCGCAAAGTTAAAAAGAACCAACGAGGATAAGGGAAGGAGTAGCAAGTAGAAGTAGGACCGGAAAAACGGGAAAGGAAAAGAGATAAATAGACACACATGAAAGAAAAAAAGAAAAAGGTGTCTAAAATCTCACCAATTTCCCATCCACACGAAAGATCGGATGTGGCTAATTGGAAATGTAGGTTATTGAATTGTCAAATGCTTTTGTTATGTACTTCATCTTTGGTTTTGAAAATGTATTCTTTTATACGGACCTGACGTTTGAGTTCTTATATACTTTATTCTTTTACCAATCCATTAACACTCGGAGAGCGAGTTGAACAATATTTAGCACAGCGGGGGCAACCTGTGGAATATAGGGAACGGGGTTGCCTTCCTTACTCAGCGGGCATGGGACTAGGCTCAATCAAGCAGGCGGCATATAGAGAAGACGGGTAGGTGTGACAATCGTAACAGGTTTGACCAGCTTTTATTTCGTTCGAACAGCTTCCACATATAAACATAGAATCCACTTTCCTTGTCTAACATGCTCTATGCATACCTCTTTATATAGGCTGAAAGAGGACTACATCTTCTCTACTTGGGTATGTAGGATGAATGGGTATCCCGTGATGTGTACTTCTCTTCTCTCGCGTATACCACAACCTTGGTCACAATTGATATGGCTATGCCTAGCAAGGACCTTCAGACGAGTACTACCGGCTACCTGCTAGCGGCTATCGAAAATGAAAACAGACTATGAGTGGTAAAGACCTTCTGTCAATGATTAACGCCTTTAGGCAATGGCAATCAGTTGTGACTGTTGCTTATGGGCATCTATGTTTGGCGTATAATCAAAAAGTGAATTAGTGTATGTAATGCATCGTCTCAGTCCTTCCCTCTATTCTAGGTAGGAACATTCAATTATTCCGTAGCGGTAAGTGAGGTCGAGGTAGAGTTTTGTAGAGTGGAATGGCGGGCTGGATGCGGGCGAATAGGTCATAATATTATCTATCAATCGAATAACTCGATCACCGGGCTACCCCAACCAACTACTATCTATGCCATGAATCGAATCAATCACTCACTATGAAGCCTTCTTCCTTGTATGGCCTTCCCGGATATATTGGCAGGTGCGTATTGAATAGCGTGTATGGATGTAAGCGTGATGCGAGGACGTGGGGATGGGTATTGTCCGTATATAACAAGCAGATGAAATTCAAAATTAATATCAGCATTTCTTTTTTGTGTGGCCGTGAATCAGTATGCTGGTCTCAAGTTTTCCTTCCTGGTACTTATTCTTTTCAATGCGGGAGAATGGGTCGAATCTTGAAGAGGAAGCCTTGGTTGAGCTGTCAGAGGTCCGGAAGAAGCATCCAATCGGAATTAGCTTACAACAGTGACAAGCTAGGTGATTGATCCTTTGATTTAGTCCTCCCAAGGGTGACCATTAAGAAGAGTCCAATCTGAGCAATCAGACGTCCCTTGGTTTGGGTTCCGCTCCTTCTCATTCATATTAATGGAAGTTCTTTGGGCTTCCTTCTTCTCATCTGGGAGCTGGGACTAAAACAATTCCTCCCACAAGGGGTACGGCTTTCATCCTTACACCGGGGAAAGCGGATTCTTAAAAAAGGAATTTCTGTACTCGGTTGACAGATTCTTAGGCTCAATCTCAGGTCTCCGTTGGCTGTCAGGCTCGTTAAACCTTTACCGAGTTCCACGAGGAAGGTCCGATCTCAACAAAGAAAGACGAATTGGATGAAGAGGTCGAATGATGAGGAACTCGGAAATATGCTCGGTATGCAGATCGCATTACACTATTGGTTGTTGATCTTTCGTGGCGCGAGGTGCCTGTATTGTACTCTGAGTTTCCTAAGGGTTAGTTGGCTTTCCCTTTCTCCAAGCCTACTCTTTTGACTATGTGTGAGACTTCCTTCCCTGTGATGAATCTCTTGTCTCATCTCCAAATCCAAAAGGATGAGAGGCGTCTGTCCGTCACTCCTAATGGAAAGAGTACTCTCATTAAAGCAGGGTGACATAAGATAGTTGACCTCAGACCTCACACCAAATTTCCCCTTCCCGATCGCCCGTTGACATCAGATGCCGGTTGGAACGATTGAGATCGTTTCCGACAGATGAAAGTACTTCAACTACTGAAAAGGGAATGGCTACTTCAGATGAACATCATTATTCTTCTTTACGGATCTATTCAATTGAAATTAAAGTTTCTTCTCGAGATTGAATTCCAATCTCAGGGATTCACTACTAGCGCTCCTTCTATCCTACTTCTTGGCTTAACACAGTTCGCTTACCCGATTGGCTGGCTTATAGCGCTATGCGCTTGCCTTATGCCGTATACTTTTCTTTATTGAGATGTGATCGGCTATTTCCTTATCTATTTATTTGCTTATACTTGCTTAACTCATACAGAAAAAGATTAACTAAAGATATGGCACACCACATAGAGATTGATTGATTGAACAGTTGATTAAAGTGACCAGTAGCGATTGAGATATAGATCGCGAACACTCACTAAAGGAGGGTGATAGAGACTCCAGACAGCTCCACCTCTCCCAGCACCAGCTCGACCGAGTGAGACCCTTGGCTTCTCGTTAACAACAGAGACAAATAGGGGCCGGATTTCGATTGATTTCAAGAGGACCCTTTGGGACATAATGGAACGTACACGACCAATCAAGACCGCTTGTGGGAATTGAGACCAGGCGGGATATTATTATTGAATTTTTGAAATTCTTTATTCATATTCAATTGAATTTACTCCTTCAACCGAAAGAGAAAGTGAAAGCCTTACTAGAACTTCAAATCAATGATTCACTTCCTTTCGTGCGCCTATTTCCTTATTTACCATGGCTACTTCTTCGCTAGCCAAACCTTGAAAGATCCGTTACAAGCAGAGTGATTGAACAAGCGATTGAAGACCGATGGCCAGGAAGGGAAGAAGTCTTTCAAGGACCCGGCTTCGTGAATGAGAAAAAATAGAATCAAGGGCCATGCCTGACCCAAGCTACTAGGCCAGGGCCAGAGGAGTGGAACTATTTCAAGCAAGGATGCTATGACCTCAGACCTGAGACCGATTGAAAGATATAGGAATGTATGAATCTAATGTCATCTATACCGTGTTTTTGGGTTGTCATAATGTGACAGTTTCGACTTCCATCGGTCGACTTCTGTCGTCTCTGTCTATTCCGTTTATGGAATGGGCTTATTCATTCCGATTTCTGTAAATACTTCTCTCTAGCCTCGGTCTAAAAAGCTCATGCCCTTCTTGCGGGCTCTCAGTTATAAAATCTGGTTTTGGGAGTTGCCGGTGCGAATACCTTTCTCTTGCTTTGAATAATTAGCTCATGCCTTGTTGCTTGCTGTGCCCGGTCCGAATCCCCTTCATTCCTTTCTTTGTTTGCCGGGTCAAGGAGATTGGTTAGGTTCTTTGGTTGCTTATTCCACTTCTTTCAGTGGGAGGAGTTTCATCAGCAGTAGCGAGGTCAAGCCATAACGCTTCAGTGCAAGCTCCGTCTTCGCAAGCGGTGGCCGACAGGCCCTTTGAAATGAATATCCTTTCCGGCCCGGTACTAGAGGAGAGGGGAGAGAAGAACGTCCTCTGAGTCTCTTAACTGAAACTTTCACTAGAACAAGAACCTAACCTCAAGCCAACTTTATAGAGGGCTTAAAAGCGCCTTGCCTCAAAAGAGAGATAGAGCTCTGCTTCTTCTGCTTCTGCTTTTAGAGGTATGAGCTATTCTTCTTCTCTTTCCTTTTCTCTTATAAAGAATGGGTCTCTTCCCCTGGCCTTGTTGTCTCTATCGAGCTCACAAGTCTCTCTGGTATAGGCAAGGGCTCATCTATGAATGAATCCCTTTACTATATTCCTCTCCTCCTCCCCCAGTCTGGTCCCCTTCTTTGTATCAATTGTAGAGCTTAGGTCGAAAGGAGCTTTGGGAAAGTCCCCAACTGGTCTTGACCAACCAACTGTTGAAAAGCCCTTGCTTGGGTCAGCTCTTCGGGGGTCAAGTCTTTTGAAAAGCTTTTCTGAGGCCACCTTTCTTAGTAAAGGCTTTTGTTTTTGGTCTGCGATGGGTCTAGCCCCGTCAGCCTCTCGAAACGTTCTCAAATTGGCCTCTTTGTTGTTATTGTTGCGGGCGTACGGTACTACGGCCTTTATTATTCCACTTTCTCAAAATGTAGAGCAACGAATCGAGAATCTCTCGCTATGTCCCCATTCCTTTTTTCGATTCTATGGCCGATCTTGTTTAATCCAAAGCTGGTGCAAGCAATCTCATAGGTGGGGAACTCAAGATAGGAAAGCATCAAGCACGACAAGAAAAGGCTTTTACTGAAGAAGGCTGGTTCTCCTCTTGTGAATGAACCAGGAAGAGATGGAAGATGGGCAAAAATGACACAGGATGGAAAGAGGGAAGTAGACCAAAGCGGAGGAAAGAAGAAAGCTCAAGTAAGGGAGAATGGAATTAGACGTAAACCAAAGTCAGAGAGGCCTTAGGTAGTAGTAGTAATGGGGATGCCTTCAATTCAGACAAGAGATGACGCACGCTTCACAAGGAGGCTTGGAAATGGCGTACTTATTGCACCTGGCACTAATAACTCGAGTGCCGCTGCTGTTACGGGGGAGATTTTTGAAAAGAAAGGAAGTGCTATTGGACCTGGACCCTTTCCAGTTAATAGTGGAGCCTTACCCGATTCCAAAAGGGATGGATTCCCGGGAAGGCAAATTCTACCTTGACAGAAGACTTTACTAAACTTCCATAACCTTGAATGAAAAAGTAGATATTTCGATATATCATTAAGGGAAGAACTCTTCCTTTACTGATTGGAATGATATTCCTTTTATTGCTTGCACCTACCAGAAGGAGGAGAGATCCTTAATTACTGATATCGAGAAAGCAAGGACGCTATGAGTGTTCGCTAATGTCAACCCTTTGATTGCTTACTTTGCTATCCAAGCGGGATGAGACTTTGCAAGAGTTTCCAGATGAGTAGGAAGGGCTGGAGGACGTATTACCAAAGGAGAGGACATATTGAATGGAAAGAATGAAAGCGACGTACGTACTGGATTGACCAGCGTGTGCCAACTACTCTACTTCCCTATTTCTTGCTTTTTAACCTCCCCTTATTGGTGCACTCTTTCCCCCAATTCACCGATAGAGAAGAAAGAGGCAAGCAATGACCGGACTAGACCAATGAAAGCGGACCAAGGTTTTTATTCGTTAGCCAAGCGCGCCTATTACAGCGCCTCTATTACAGAAGGGAAAGCGATGTGCCCTATTGACCAGCCGAAGAACATCCTTATAAAGGAATGAATGGGAAGCAGGCCCGGTCTATATTGCTAGAGTTATGCTTAGTTCACCCCCCTCCATTCTTATATTTAAATTCTGTCTCTAAGCTTCCCCCTTAGTGCCTGCTGAGACTTATTTCCTCTCGACTATAGTTGAATGGAAGTTTCATTTCCTAAGTCTCAAATAATTTCTTTTATTGAGTCCCCGTAGTGCATTCCCCTACATAGTCTGTAGATTAATTAAACACTAATAAGGCTTGCAATCAATATAAAAAAGAGAATTCCAGATTGAAGATCTCTTGACCCATATACGATCTAGTTCTACATCTTAGCGCTGAACTAATGAATAGAGATTGAGCTTCACTTCGCGAGTCGGGAATGGCATCATTTATTAAAAACTGCTAGCGTTGACAAGAGATGAGCTAAAGAGGTGGCCGGGCAGTTGACCAGGCCCTACCACATACAAACAGCAAGCAAGAGCTACGCCGGCTTATCCGGAAAATCTCATTGTTGCCACCCTAAATACTACTACCTCTTTGCTAAGCACAGGAATGCTTGATCGAGAAAAGCAAGCAAAGAAGCAGCAGGATACGGAATATGAAGGGGCTGGAAGTAGAGCCAATGACCAATTGAAGAGTTGCAAACTACAGTATAAAGCCCTCAATCATGCTCTTGCCAGGGGCATAGATTGTATATACTCTCGCCGATTAAGGAAAATTATGCGCTCCACGAAAAAACATAGGGGGTCGTCCCTGGACTTAAGGAAGGAAAAACAAAAAGTGCCCCTATGACTCTGGTTCTAGTGAAAGCAATGAAAGTATAGCTGTGCTCCAATTTTTCGGGTAAAAGTTCTACGGCGAAGAGCCCGGTCAAGGCGACCCTATTAAAGAGAACATTCAGGACATCAAAGCCGATGCGATGGTAATCTCGTCCTTAGTTGCCGAATCTAATGGAGGTTTCAATCCGACGGATCAACCGTAATTGGCAGGTAAAACGAGGCCTCGACGGAGATGATGGATAGGAACTCCTACTTTGACTATAGTTACAATCTCTAAGCAGATTTTCAGTCATCTATCCCTTTTCTTTCCCTAGTGAGTAAAGAACGAGTGTGGAGCGAGTAAAGTGCCCCATAAGCTATAAGGGCGAGCTATATGTATAAATTCCGTGAGCAGCTATTGAACTTAACGTTCCAAGTGACCTGACCTCATGAGCTGGACTCGAACCAGCACCTCTGGGCAAAAGACAGACTCAGCGAACTTCCCTTTGATTCGAATCTTGCCTTTATAGGTCTACTTTTCATATTTCCGTATATTATATAAAGAAGGGAGTGACGTCTGACCCATTACTTGACCTCCGGCTAGCTCTAAAAAGACGCTACCCGATGAATGCAATAACTTGACCCTACCTTTTAGGCATATTCGGGGAAGAGCCCTTTTTCACTCCTACTTAACTATAGAAAGTTCAACTTCCCTTGCTTCTTCTGACTTGAGATTCGAAATAGAAAGCTAGTCTTTGTATAGTATCCTTAACCATCTTCCAAAGTTTTCAAGACCGACTCTTTCAACCGCTCAGACATACATCCCCTATACCCCTCCCCTAGGCCTTACTCTTTCATTACGCCAATCATGCAAGAGTTTGCTATTTTAGATCTTTGGGCTTTATACCCTTTAGATCATTAAAACATGAGAGGGCCTCTTGGAATTACTTTTGATTCCATGGGATTTCATATCCAGGATCATTGAATCCAGTTGTTCTTCACCGTAGATGCCTTCAAGCATCTCGACTACCCTATAGGTTCGTGCTGCTGCCGATTTTGGCATTCGGTTATCAGCTCGAATCTTATGGATAACCTCAACCACCTCGTCGGCTTGCTTCTCTTGGTATTCCATGTAGTCACGCCATTCCTTCGCGCTGAATTCCCGTCGCTCAACCGTAGGAAACAATTCTCCATCTTGGGAGTCAGACTTGCAATCAATCCCTTTTCATCTTAGGCACACAATTGCGCGCTCTCCGAAACGGAAAGATAAAGACCACTTTTAAAAGTACCAGCCAACTCCTCATCGGAGGCTTCGTCGGTGTACTCTGGGACCCTTCTCATCTGAGAGTGATTCTCAACGCTCTGCCTCTTCAATCCTAGTGATTCGGATGTTGGGGTCATTGAGAGTACCTTCCGACCAAGCTTTTATGGCCGTGATCATCCTCATTGTGGTCTTATTATCCACTGTCTGTCGACGCGCTTCCTTGTTCTGTATGATGACCCAATCTTCCGGTTTAGTAACCACCTTTGGATGATCAATGGCCACGGCTACTATCGTCCCAGGAGGACGGAGACTAGGTGTAACAAGCCCGCGGGGGACCTCGCTACAGCTCGGACTCGATTCGTGTTACGGTTCTAAGTCTGAACCAAAGAGTCCAAATCCGGCAAATCATTTCGAGAAAATAGATTTTTGAAAGAAGTGCCAAACATGGACTGCTTTTCCAGATACAGAGTCGCCACCTAAATGTTTTTTTTTTAATGGGAAATTTAGGAAACCCTGACTCGGTGCCAAAGGCCACGTGTCCGTCATCACCAAAGTTGCCTCGGCTCGGGAACTTGGGTACGATTGGGGAAGGTCACTTCGTGAGCACCCCCGCTCGCCCGATCAAAGATCGGCCTCTACTAACCATGATATCTTTTTTGAAAACATTGTGAGTTCTTATTCCGGTTATTAGCCTAGGTTACTATGTGATGCGCACAGCATACAAGTATAGACTGGATCGCCTGAATTGGAACAAAACATTTCATGTTTGCTTTTTGAAAATGGTTTGCTACCCGCGGGTAGGCTTAAAATGCAGATTTTGCCACCCGCAGGTGGGCTTAGAAAAATGGTTTTGCCGCTATCTAGTGGGCTTAAAACAAATACTTGATGAATTGTCCCAATCCAAGTAACCCAACCTTCACCCACAAGCATTCAGGCAGTTATATCACATAAGCAAATAGCCTCATGGTAAGCATGCTATCATAGCAGTCACTCACACGCATGCAAGGATGCTAAAGCATAAAACTAACCGGGTACTCCAAGCCAAAACAGAATTTACATTAGAAATCATGCATGATCCTAAGTATACAGAAATGCCTAATGCAACACATGCAAAATGCAACTGTAGTAGGCTCTGCTATTCTAAGATGGCATATGAAATGCTACAACTATCATGTATTCAATTTGGAATTGAAAGTACAATGTAGTTAGTATGATGCGCCGAGCCCGGTGCATGCAAAACAGATGAATGATGCAAACATGCTGTCATACTGTATGCTAATTTAAACATGCCCTAATGTAACCATCATAAGCAGGTAAATAAAAGGGAGAAAGACGTGGGGTTGGAAGACATACAACACACACACGCACACTTATTACAGTTGTGCCCTCGTACAGAGGGTCCGAATAAATAATACAGTCCCGAATAAAAGAATATTACAGCCCAAATATTACAGTCCAAATAATATACAAATTCCTAATTAATTAACAAATTAACTAAGAAAATAAATAAAACTGGCATGCAAGCCAGGGACTGCCTTGCTTCTGATGGATGATGCATGTCCGGGTTGTCTTGCGTGGAAATCCACCGGGATGCCCCAATTAGCCTCTGTTTAGCAGTTATTCTTGGAAAGCGTGCCAAGCTCCGAAAAGTTGCTGATTCTTCATTTTGCTGCAACAGAGAGCAGGAAAGGGGCATAGCAATGTATTTTCACAGATATATGCATGCCTCGATCCTCGTGCCACCAATCACGCATATCGATGTATGATGGCAGAGGAGTCGAAATGTGCAACTCAATATAGAATGAATCCACGTATAAACACAACAAGAACCTAACTTCATCATGGGTAATCCGGAGTGTCGGTGACTGGGAATTGAGACACGTTCCGTCACTCGGAGTACAAAACGCATCTCGTTTCCCGTGCCCGGGCTAACTCCTATCCCGAATACGATGCAATATGCATGACATGCATGAATGCAACTAAGATACAGCCCAGCATGCACAATGCTATGAAAATGAGATGCCTCGAAATGCGTGCACACGGGCACGCAAACTAAGAAAATGACATACGCAATGCAAATGACATGGAAATATGATATGGGCTTACACTAACATCAGAGAGCCTCAGCCACACTCACATAAGAGGCCGATAGATGAAAATGAAGTGCCTCGAAATGCGTGCACACAGGCACGCAAACCGAGGCAATGGTATATGCAATGCAATGGCATGGAAATGGCATATAGAATGCAACATGGACTTATACTAACATGAGAGAGCCTCAGCCACACTCACATAAGAGGCCGATAGATGAAAATGAAGTGCCTCGAAATGCGTGCACACGGGCACGCAAACCGAGGCAATGGTATATGCAATGCAATGGCATGGAAATGGCATATAGAATGCAACATGGACTTATACTAACATAAGAGAGCCTCAGCCACACTCACATAAGAGGCCGATAGATGAAAATGAAGTGCCTCGAAATGCGTGCACACGGGCACGCAAACCGAGGCAATGGTAAATGCAATGCAATGGCATGAAAATGGCATATAGAATGCAACATGGACTTATACTAACATGAGAGAGCCTTAGCCACACTCACATAAGAGGCCGATAGATGAAAATGAAGTGCCTCGAAATGCGTGCACACGGGTACGCAAACCGAGGCAATGGTATATGCAATGCAATGGCATGGAAATGGCATATAGAATGCAACATGGACTTATACTAACATGAGAGAGCCTCAGCCACACTCACATAAGAGGCCGATAGATGAAAATGAAGTGCCTCGAAATGCGTGCACACGGGCACGCAAACCGAGGCAATGGTATATGCAATGCAATGGCATGGAAATAGCATATAGAATGCAACATGGACTTATACTAACATGAGAGAGCCTCAGCCACACTCACATAAGAGGCCGATAGATGAAAATGAAGTGCCTCGAAATGCGTGCACACGGGCTCGCAAACCGAGGCAATGGCATATGTAATGCAGTAGCATGGAAAATGATATGCAAAAATGCTAATGGAATTTCAGCCCTGAAATGTGGGGAAAACAGCCCCGAAATGAGGCGAAAACACACCCGATGCATGGAATTTCTCCCGAAATGCAAGATTAAGTACGTGAAATGGCTTACAGCTATACAAAGCATGCATAATTGGTACACGAGATGAAAAGACAAAAGCAAGGAAGCCTCAAAATATGCATTTTTACAGTACAAATCATGGCCAAACAGCAAGCAACGATAGGGCAACAATGGCATGCAAAAATGGCCCTAAACATGAGATTATGAAGCAACTCACAGCTGCTAACTCCAAATAGGTTAGGGCCCTTCAACAACAATGAAGAGGGGAAAAAAATAAGCCACTTTAAAGAACTGTAAAAACCCTAAAAACAAACATAGATATGGCTAAGCTCTTACGCAAGAAAAAGGGCCAAAAGGTGGCCAAAGAGGCAAGTGGTATATGCAAAGCCCAAACTGAAAAATTCCCTTCTACAAAATTGAAGAGGGACCAAAAATATGCACATTTACAGAACTATAAAAACCCCAAAACAGTATACAAACATGCTAGAAATGCAATGCAAAATGAGGCTCAAAAGTGGCTTATAACACAAAGTATACAAAATATTAATCAAAAAGCCAAAGGCCCTTAATGAAACATGAAGAATGGGTCAAAATAAGACTATTTTTAGTTCTGTAAAATGACCAAAAACCGAAGCATGATAGGCTGCCAAAACATGCAAGAAAAGGGGACCAAGGAGGGATATAACATGAAGTAGCATATGGAGGTCCCAAACCATGAAAGACCCTTAATAAAACATGAATAATGGACCAAAATAAGACTATTTTTAGTACTGTAAAAAGGCCAAAAACTGAAGCATGATAGGCTGCCAAAACATGCAAAAAAAAGGGGACCAAGGAGGGATATAACATGAAGTAGCATATGGAGGTCCCAAACCATGAAAGGCCCTTAATAAAACATGAAGAATGGACCAAAATAAGAATATTTTTAGTACTGTAAAAAGGCCAAAAACCGAAGCATGATAGGCTGCCAAAACATGCAAGAAAATAGCATTTAAGGAAGATATTGAAGCAAGTGCAAGATGGGGGGCTCAAACAGTGTTGAGCCCTTAAGAAAAAGTGAAAAAGAGCTCAAGAGAAGGCCACTTGCAGTTATGGTCGGAGCTCAAAGCAAAACGCATATATGGTTAAGAAATGGTGCAAAAATGAGCTAGAAAAGAGGGAAAGTGGACTTACCCTTGAAGACCAATGCTTTTGTTGCTTCTTGGACCAACTTACAGCACCTTTAGCCTCTGAGAAGCCTTCCTTGCTGCTGGAAATGGAGTGGTGGTGGTGGTGCTTGGTGGTAGTGAAGAAAAGGGGATGAAACTTGTGTGTTTTTTGAGAAAAATGAGAGAGATAGAGGGAGATATAATGCAAGAGGTTCAAAGGATTTTTTTTCTAACCCCTAATACAAAGGCTTGCAGCTGGCTATAAGGAACAAAAGGAGGGTGTAAAGGTGGGGAAAAGGTGGGGGAAAAGGAGGTAAGTTTTCCCCCAAAAAATATCCCCCGGATTGAGATATTTTATGGGGGATACAGCTATACAGCTGTAAAGTGTGTAACTCAAGGAACATGGCCGGCCACCTTTTGGGCTTGCAGGTGGCCGGCCGGCCACCCCCCCCTAGCCGGCCAGCTAGGGGTCAAAAGGGTCAACTAGCTTTAGTGGTCGGCCACCACAAAAAGGTGGCCTCCCAGGTCTCCTCTTCACAACCCTGTGGTTCGAATTTGGAAACTCTAAAACAGGAGAGAGAACAAGCCACTTCTAGGGGGGGTCAAAAGGGTCAGGTGACATTAGTGGCCGGCCACCAACTTTTAGGATCCTCCCAAGTGTGTACATCACAAATATGTGGTTCAAAGTTCAAGAAAGTGGCCCAAGGGTGTTCAACATTGGCTCGGAAGGAGGGGTTCAAAAGGGTCAAATGGAATTTCTGGCCGGCCATAAAATTTTAGGGTCCTCCCATGTGTGTACAACACAAATATGTGGTTTGGGGTTGAAGAAAGTGGCCCCAAGGTGTTCAACATTGGCTCGGAAGTGAGAAAAACGGGTGTCGGAGGGCGAAAATGGAATATAACTGGTTGCCAAGATAATTGCTGGCCTCTCACCCTCCAGTGACCTTCCTGGTGATGAAACAGAGGCACCTGCCAAAAATGAACAAAAACCGATGCAAAACGAATGCTCGGGGGCCAAAACACGCAGTTCGGGGTCCCGAAAACGGGCTGTTAAGCATTGAAAGTGGCATTCGGCCACGAAGTGGGTTTCTCAGACCCCAGTGTCCCTCAAAAGGGAGTAGAAAGGAAGTATGCCAAAAATCAGAGCAAACGGAGATGGTTAGGCGGTCCCGAACCGAGGCACATGGCCAATGGTCCCGAAAAACCGAAAATCGGGCTCTGAAATGGGCAAAATGGCCTACGGCCACCAAATGTTGCCCACGGCCACTGAGAGATGGTCTACGGGACCTCTCCCTCCCCTCAGGAAAAGAAACAGAGAAAAACGAGCCTGGTTCGCAAACCGAGGCATAGCACAAAAGAGGGTTCGGAAGTCCGGAGGCAGGGCTCACGGCCGCGACTCTGGAACTTCTGAACGAGCACATTATGTAATATCACCAAGCGCTCAATCGGTGACGTCTGAGTCTTAAGGTCGGACAAAAATGGAGTGTCTACAGTTGCCCCTCTTTGACAGAACTCGGAAGTCACAAGTGACGGGAGTGAATGTCAAAGCCCAGAGATGACCTATTTTTGACAAGGCCGAAGACTTAGACAAACGTGCAAAGTAAACAGAGATGTGCCCGCAGGCAGGGGCAAAATGCAAATGACAATGCAAGAAGCCGGACATAACTTATGATCATGCAAATGCAGCAAGCTGTAATGAAGCAAGTATTCGCAAATAGATGCAACAGTTTTAAGCAAAAATGCAAATCGAACTACAACTATATTTCATGCAGTTAAGAATGCAGAGAATCATTCAATCTTCGTCGCGTCTTACACGGAGAAGATATGATACCTGCGCGATTCGCCTAGCCGCACCAGCCTCAAATGAACCGTACATATAATATCGTGCCTGATGGTGCTGGGGATCTCCCGCTTCTTCTTGGTTGAACCACAGGAACTACTTTTCTTCCTGACTATGGTCGCAGCTTTCCCTATTCTCCAACAGGGTGACAGACTAGGTTGGATCAGTATCTAGAATTGAGGTGCATACAAATGCTATCTCAATCTATGGGGCTGCCATACAGATTTCAAGCCGAGGATATACCCCTGGGTATTTAAACCAGACTTTAGTCTCGGAAATCCCGAACCTTTGCGTTCTAGGCATAAGCCATTCGAACTCTAGTTTCCACCGTCTCAGTTGGTCTCCTAGGAACTCACTGCAAACACAGGCAGGTGGCTATACCAGACCACCGGAAGTCGTTCGGGCACGACAAACACCAAAGGAATTGCACCTTTAGAGGATTTAAGCTCTCCTAGACCGAGGTGAGTACACAGGACAGTGCGATTGAGGTGCGCGAAATAGCGCGAGGAGATGCATGCACAATGCAAGGCTTAGCACACAGCTTACGACATAGCATTCCATTCAATTGGCACACAGTTCACGACACAACACTCTGTTCGTTTGGCACGCAGCTCGAAACACAACACTCTGTTTAGTCTAGGCACACAGCTCTTTCGGGCACACAGCTTATTTTGGGCACACAGCTCGTTTTCGGTTTGCATTTTTTGAACACACAACTCGAATTGAAGGTGAACACACAGCCCATACTGATTGAAAGTTGAACACCCAGCCCAAACACTGATTCTCTGAACATGCAGTCCATATTGAAGGTGAACACGCAGCACACCCTGATTGAAAGTTGAACACGCAGTCCAAACTTTTGAATTTTCTGAACACACAGCTCGAATTGATGGTGAACACGCAGCCCACACTCTGATTGAAAGTTGAATACGCAGCCCAAACTTTAATTTCCTGGACACGCAGCCCAGATTGATAATGAACACGCAGCCCACACTAATTGAAACTTGAACATGCAGCCCAAACTTTAATTTTCCGAACACGCAGCTCGAATTGATGGTGAACACGCAGCCCACATTGATTGAAAGTTGAACACGCAGCCCAAACTTTAATTTTCCGAACACGCAGCTCGAATTGATGGTGAACACGCAGCCCACACTGATTGAGAGTTGAACACGCAGCCCAAACTCTGATTTTCCTAACACGCAGCCCAAATTGATAGTGAACACGCAGCCCACACTAATTGAAAGTTGAACATGCAGCCCAAACTTTAATTTTCCGAACACGCAGCTCAAATTGATGGTGAACACGCAGCCCACATTGATTGAAAGTTGAACACGCATCCCAAACTTTAATTTTCCGAACACGCAGCTCGAATTGATGGTAAACACGCAGCCCACACTGATTGAGAGTTGAACACGCAGCCCAAACTCTAATTTTCCGAACACGCATCCCAGATTGATAGTGAACACGCAGCCCACACTAATTGAAAGTTGAACACGCAGCCCAAACTTTAATTTCCTGAACACGCAGCCCAGATTGATAGTGAACTCGCAGCCCACACTGATTGAAAGTTGAACACGCAGCCTAAACTTTAATTTCCTGAACACGCAGCCCAGATTGATAGTGAACACGCAGCCCACACTAATTGAAACTTGAACACACAGCCCAAACTATAATTTCCTGAACACGTAGCCCAGATTGATAGTGAACATGCAGCCCACACTCTGATTTAAAGTTGAACACGCAGCCCAAACTTTAATTTCCTGAACACGCAGCCCAGATTGATAGTGAACACGCAGCCCACATTGATTGAGAGTAGAACACGCAGCCCTAATCTCTGATTTTCTGAACACGCAGCCCAGATTGATGGTGAACACGCTGCCCACTCTGATTGAAAGTTGAACACGCAGCCCAAACTTTAATTTTCTGAACACGCAGCTCGAATTGATGGTGAACACGCAGCCCACATTGATTGAAAGTTGAACACGCAGCCCAAACTTTAATTTTCCGAACACGCAGCTCGAATTGATGGTGAACACGCAGCCCACACTGATTAAGAGTTGAACACGCAGCCCAAACTCTGATTTTCCGAACACGCAGCCCAGATTAATAGTGAACACGCAGCCCACACTAATTGAAAGTTGAACACGCAACCCAAACTTTAATTTCCTGAACACGCAGCCCAGATTGATAGTGAACACGCAGCCCACACTGATTGAAAGTTGAACACGCAGCCCAAACTTTAATTTTCTGAACACGCAGCTCGAATTGATGGTGAACACGCAGCCCACATTGATTGAAAGTTGAACACGCAGCCCAAACTTTAATTTTCCGAACACGCAGCTCGAATTGATGGTGAACACGTAGCCCACACTGATTGGGAGTTGAACACGCAGCCCAAACTCTGATTTTCCGAACACGCAGCCCAGATTGATAGTGAACACACAGCCCACACTAATTGAAAGTTGAACACGCAGCCCAGATTGATAGTGAACACGCAGCCCACTCTGATTGAAAGTTGAACACGCAGCCCAAACTTTAATTTCCTGAACACGCAGCCCAGATTGATAGTGAACACGCAGCCCACACTAATTGAAAGTTGAACACGCAGCCCAAACTTTAATTTCCTGAAAACGCAGCCCAGATTGATAGGTGAACACGCAGCCCACAGTTTGATTTCCTGAACACGCAGCCCAGATTGATAGGTGAACACGCAGCCCACAGTTTGATTGAAAGTTGAACACGCAGCCCAAACTTTTGAATTTTCTGAACACACAGCTCGAATTGGAGGTGAACACGCAGCCTACATTGATTGAGAGTAGAACACGCAGCCCTAATCTCTGATTGAAAGTAGAACATGCAGCCCTAAACTCTGTTGGGGATTAAACTGCATACAGCCCATAACACAGCATTCGGTTCATTCTGCACACAGCAAACTTTAAACAAAATAGCCCAATCCGACAAGACAGAGCTCAAAGACGGAACCGGTTGAAGTTGAAGCATGCTCCAATGTAGAGAATGGCACAGCATTCTGGGTATAAACAATTCTGAAATTGAATGAGGGTTTTTCAAACCGGGGTATCGAGCCTACAACTGAACACAGCGGGAAGGACTCAAACAAAAAGGGTACACGTCCCAAACACAACGAGACACACTCGGGAAAGACTAAAAATCAGAAGATGAGACTGTCGAATCAAATAGACACGACACACAGACGCGTAAATGAAGACGGGGGATTTCTGATCACGAGGAGCCAGTTTCTCTGGGTATTGTTTCCCACCCTTTCTGATTTGTGATCCTCACATCACTCTGGCACTCGAACTCGGTTTTTCTCTCAAAACCATTTTCCTCACTTTTCTCTCAACTTACACCTCTCTATTCTTCATTCTCTCATTTTTCATCCCTCCCCGAGGGTGATTGATGGAAAAATAGAAAGGTGTGGGTTCATGCTCAACACCGTTAGCTCACGGCTATTTCTTCTAGCGGGTAGAGCGCTCTTCTGGCAAGTACGTTGACAATGGGGAAAAGACAGAAAGCCTGACTCAACTGTGCCCCTATTTCATGATTTTGACCATTTTTTTTATTTTGGTTTTAAAACAATTTTGACCAACATGAAAGTTAGATTAACATGCTTTGTTCAATTTTGATTTGAAATCATGCAAGTCAGGCTATGAGCACTGAAAATTTTCCTTTTTTGGGTCCAAAGAAATGGTCCAGTTTTTGGAAAAGATGGAACAATTTTCGAGAAAATTAGTCAACTTCAGTAAAAATTCTCAAAGACTATTTTCGCAAACGGCCGATGCTTAACAAGCGCGAAACTTACTCTTGAGACGTACAACCTCGGATTCGAAGGAAAATTGCCCCCTTGCTCGAAGAGAGCTGCATGACAACGGAAAGTTGCCCCTTGTTTGAATGGCGCCACGGCGCATTGAATGGCAACGGAAAGTTGCCCCTTGTTTGAATGGCGCCACGGCGCATTGAATGGCGACGGAAAGTTGCCTCTTGTTTGAATGACACCGCGGTGTATTGAATGGCAACGGAAAGTTGCCCCTTGTTTGGATGACACCGCAGCGCATTGTAGGCAGTCCTCAGAGTGACGAACACAACCCGACTCTCGGATATAGAGAAGGCACAGATGATCAAAACCGTTACATGGACACAATCGAATTGTTTTACGGCTGGACTTCAAAATGAAGTTGCCTACGTATCCCAAAGATGGGAATCAAGCCTCACGTAGTTCGGGGTTAAGGTACACTCGGGTATTAACCTCTTTTTTTTTTTTAGGCTCTAACTTTTGCCAAGGTGGCCGTTGCGGGTTTTCGACCTTGCGAGCTTTGTTCTTCTTTTCTTTTCAATTCTTTTTGTTCTCTCTTTTTTTTTGTTCTTTTCTTTGCATCTTTCTTTTTTTTGTTCTCTTTTTTTGCATTTTTTGCTTCTTCTTTTTTTGTATTTTTCTCTTGCTCTGGGTCGCCCTTCCGAGTTTTCGGCCCAGCGAGCCTCTCAAAGGGTAAAAGCGTAACGAGTCCATGCCAAATGGTTTTGAGATCCTGAAATTATCTGAATCCAGGAGAATGGCTGTTGTTCTAGCTTCGTAAGCTTTTCCTGATGAGATCTGATCTTTTTTTATCTGACTTTCCTGGCCTCTTGTTCGAGGGCTGCTTCAAATCTGGCCACACAGGCCTCACGTCGTAGTTGACCGTTGAACATTCTGAATCCAAGGTCAAGGTTTGAAAGCAAGGGCTCAAGTCTCGAGGCTGAGAGCGATCCTAAATTGCACAATCTCAAGAGCGATTCCACACAAGTCTTCGCAGGACCGCGCAAAACATTTTATTTTTGAAAATTTTCAAGAAAGCGACAAATCGCTCGCGCTGAAGATAGTGTAGAACCAATCTGGATCAAGCCAGGATCATTCTCAGTACTCACGCTAATAAGCATGATTTCATTCATTAAGGGCTTAGCACGCCTCTCTTTCTCTCAATTGATCAAAGTTTTGCAAATCCCGAGGAATTCCTTCCTCTTTGTTTTCACCGCGGTGTTTTAAAAAAAGCTTTGAAAAACTTAGGTCAATGCAATGATTTCGGGGTGCAGAAGAGTAGGCGAAAAGTACTGTCGTTTCATTCAAACTTTCTGGCACAATTGGCACATGGCCGAGGCAAACACAAGAGCGTGAAAAACCACTGCTATTTCATTCAAATCTGTTGGTGTAACTGGCTCCACGGAAGAAACAGACTCAAAACGAAACGAAAAGACAAACATAAAACAAAATGGTGACGCCCGAGGTAACACCTCCCGGAATCACCCCACTCCTATACAACAGGACTGACTCGATACGATAAGACAGACCCGAAACAAAAGAGACTGACTCAAAACAAAAAGACAGACTCAAAACAAAACAACAAAACTGACCCAATACCCAAGTCAGCATGTACAAAAACCAGCATTCACAAATGCTCAAAACAGTGTGTGCCATACGCCACATCTGAGGTAAACCGCGTGCCGCCCGCAGGTGGTTCAACCCCTGATCACATACTTGCATTACCCTCGAAATCCACCAACCCGGTGGTGACAGATTTTGCCGAGCTTGGAGGGAGGATAACTTCATTATCAATCAAATCTTGCACTTCGTGGCGAAGACGGAAGCAATTGTCGGTGCTGTGACCGGTTTGCTGATGGTATGCACAGTACTGGGTACCATCATGCTTAGCTGGAAGAGGACTCGGGAGAGGCCGAGGCTCGAGGGGTTTGAGATGCCCTTTTTTGACGAGGATTTGAAGGGCCTTAGACAAAGGCATATAGAGGGCATGGAAGACTCTGCGACCTCGGGGCGGACAATTCGAGGCTTGCTGACTTTTGCTGGACGCACTCGAAAAAGGGTTGGCAGGTGCTGCCTTGGCTCTCTGATCTCATCTAGGTGCAGGGTTAGGATTGGAAGGAACTGCTCTGGCACGACGGTCCCTATCTTGATTTTCCCTCTGGCTTAAACTGCTCTCGGCCTGAGTGGAGAAGATGTCATCTACAGTTTTCACAGCAACAGCGAACACCTGCTGTTTATTCAATCCTTCGGCTTTCAAAGCCTCAACAGCCCACAGGAGTTGTTCGTAGGGATCGGTGTCCACCTTCATCTTGTTCTTACCACTCGCCTCGGCTTGGTAGAAGGTTTGAGTTGTTACATTAGAGCGGAGCCCCGTTGTTGTCGGCATGCCATTGCCGGAACTTGGGATGGCTTCAGGTTGACTAAGTTCGATTATAATTCGTCCCAGTAGCGGGGGCTCCTGCGGTATGAAATTTCCAGCATACGATGCATTTGGCGGCGGAACCGACATTTCGCAGGCTAGATCCGCCACGGATCTTTGAAGGTCACCAATCATTCGCATCAACTCGAATGTGGTGGGTTCACGGGTTGGAAATAACTGGGGTTCCCAGATCGGATGTGCGGCAGGTGACCTGGGTGGGTGTGGCACTTCACCATCGGTATAACCTTGCAATGTGATTCCTTGGTCCAATGTGGCTGCCATAACCACAATTTCTTCCGAATTTTGCACCATCACGAGTTTTGCTGAACTGAACAGAGGTGATGTGACTGGTGACTGACGGATCAGATGGACCGGGTTGGTGACTAATGAATCTGAAGAACCGGTGAGCCTTTTCCTGTCTTGCCTCAGCAAAGGGGAACACTGGTTGCTCTGAACCGAGTCTTTGAACTGAAAGAGCAAATATGCAGCATATCAGCCCAATCCCACCAATACAGACATGAATATAACTGAATAACTATATTCGACCACTGATCACTGTTCCCAAAATTACTGTCCCCAAAACTGAACTTGATACCCGCAGATATAACTGATTTCCGAAAATACTGAACTGGTGCCCGAAAGCCTAATACCCAAAATACTGAACTGGCGCCCACAGGCCTGATGCCCAAACTAAAACACTGATACATGCGTTCCTATAGAGACGCACTCTAAAGCACATAACAGATAAGTGAGAGCCAAAACACCCCTATGTTGGGGTAGGGTTTCCCTGTCCTATTTTGTCAGGAGCTAGGGTTTCACTACGCATACAGCGGTTTCAAACAACCTATAAACGGGTAAGCAACCTGTCCTAGTTTGGAATGGTCACTACGGATCCGAATATGCACTAGGTCGAATGGTCAAAAAGGGTGCCCCGGTAAAACCAGGGTTTGTGTTCCCATACTGGCAGAGCCCATAACCGGTCAGCCTTATGGTCATGTCTTGACAAGACAAGCCTCCGGCAAACCGTTCAGGAATAGCAGATGGCAAACGCGGTGTCCTAGGCGCACCAATGCAAATGCAATGCAAAGAAACACACAAGTGTAGTCAAAACCAGATATCACGAGTTCGAGTCAAGTTCTCTAAATCCCTAGCAGAGTCGCCAGAAACTGTAACAAGCCCGCGGGGGACCTCGCTACAGCTCGGACTCGATTCATGTTACGGTTCTAAGTCTGAACCAAAGAGTCCAAATCCAGCAAATCGTTTTGAGAAAACAGATTTTTGAAAGAAGTGCCAAACATGGACTGCTTTGCCAGATACAGAGTCGCTACCTAAATGTTTTTTTTTTTAATGGGAAATTTAGGAAACCCTGACTCGGTGCCAAAGGCCACGTGTCCGTCATCACCAAAGTTGCCTCGGCTCGGGAACTTGGGTACGATTGGGGAAGGTCACTTCGTGAGCACCCCCGCTCACCCGATCAAAGATCGGCCTCTACTAACCATGATATCTTTTTTGAAAACATTGTGAGTTCTTATTCCGGTTATTAGCCTAGGTTACTATGTGATGCGCACAGCATACAAGTATAGACTGGATCGCCTGAATTGGAACAAAACATTTCATGTTTGCTTTTTGAAAATGGTTTGCTACCCGCAGGTAGGCATAAAATGCAGATTTTGCCACCCATAGGTGGGCTTAGAAAAGATGGTTTTGCCGCTATCTAGTGGGCTTAAAACAAATATTTGATGAATTGTCCCAATCCAACTAACCCAACCTTCACCCACAGGCATTCAGGCAGTTATATCACATAAGCAAATAGCCTCATGGTAAGCATGCTATCATAGCAGTCACTCACACGCATCCAAGGATGCTAAAGCATAAAACTCACCGGATACTCCAAGCCAAAACAGAATTTACATTAGAAATCATGCATGATCCTAAGTATACAGAAATGCCTAATGCAACACATGCAAAATGCAACTGTAGTGGGCTCTGCTATTCTAAGATGGCATATGAAATGCTACAACTATCATGTACTCAATTTGGAATTGAAAGTACAATGCAGTTAGTATGATGCGCCGAGCCCGGTGCATGCAAAACAGATGAATGATGCAAACATGCTGTCATACTGTATGCTAATTTAAACATGCCCTAATGTAACCATCATAAGCAGGTAAATAAAAGGGAGAAAGACGTGGGGTTGGAAGACATACAACACACACACGCACACTTATTACAGTTGTGCCCTCGTACAGAGGGTCCGAATAAATAATACAGTCCCGAATAAAAGACTATTACAGCCCAAATATTACAGTCCAAATAATATACAAATTCCTAATTAATTAACAAATTAACTAAGAAAATAAATAAAACTGGCATGCAAGCCAAGGACTGCCTTGCTTCTGATGGATGATGCATGTCCAGGTTGTCTTGCGCGGAAATCCACCGGGATGCCCCAATTAGCCTCTGTTTAGCAGTTATTCTTGGAAAGCGTGCCAAGCTTCGAAAAGTTGCTGATTCTTCATTTTGCTGCAACAGAGAGCAGGAAAGGGGCATAGCAATGTATTTTCACAGATATATGCATGCCTCGATCCTCGTGCCACCAATCACGCATATCGATGCATGATGGCAGAGGAGTCGAAATGTGCAACTCAATATAGAATGAATGCACGTATAAACACAACAAGAACCTAACTCCATCATGGGTAATCTGGAGTGTCGGTGACTGGGAATTGAGACACGTTCCGTCACTCGGAGTACGAAACGCATCTCGTTTCCCGTGCCCGGGCTAACTCCTATCCCGAATACGATGCAATATGCATGACATGCAAGAATGCAACTAAGATACAGCCTAGCATACACAATGCTATGAAAATGAGATGCCTCGAAATGCATGCACACGGGCACGCAAACCGAGGAAATGCATGAATGCGATCTAAGATACAACCTAGTATGCACAATGCTATGAAAATGAGATGCCTCGAAATACGTGCACACGGGCATGCAAACTGAGAAAATGATATGCGCAATGCAAATGACATGGAAATATGATATGGGCTTACACTAACATGAGAGAGCCTCAGCCACACTCACATAAGAGGCCGATAGACGAAAATGAAGTGTCTCGAAATGCGTGCACACGGGCACGCAAACCGAGACAATGGTATATGCAATGCAATGGCATGAAAATGACATATACAATGCAACATGGACTTATACTAACATGAGAGAGCCTCAGCCACACTCACATAAGAGGCCGATAGATGAAAATGAAGTGCCTCGAAATGCGTGCACACGGGCACGCAAAACGAGGCAATGGTATATGCAAGGCAATGGCATGGAAATGGCATATAGAATGCAATATGGGCTTATACTAACATGAGAGAGCCTCAGCCACACTCACATAAGAGGCCGATAGATGAAAATGAAGTGCCTCGAAATGCGTGCACACGGGCACGCAAACCGAGGCAATGGTATATGCAATGCAATGGCATGGAAATGGCATATAGAATGCAACATGGACTTATACTAACATGAGAGAGCCTCAGCCACACTCACATAAGAGGCCGATAGATGAAAATGAAGTGCCTCGAAATGCGTGCACATGGGCACGCAAACCGAGGCAATGGTATATGCAATGCAATGGCATGGAAAAGGCATATAAAATGCAACATGGACTTATACTAACATGAGAGCCTCAGCCACACTCACATAAGAGGCCGATAGATGAAAATGAAGTGCATCGAAATGCGTGCACACGGGCACGCAAGCCGAGGCAATGGTATATGCAATGCAATGGCATGGAAATGGCATATAGAATGCAACATGGACTTATACTAACATGAGAGAGCCTCAGCCACACTCACATAAGAGGCCGATAGATGAAAATGAAGTGCCTCGAAATGCGTGCACACGGGCACGCAAACCGAGGCAATGGCATATGTAATGCAGTAGCATGGAAAATGATATGCAAACATGCTAATGGAATTTCAGCACTAAAATGTGGGGAAAACAGCCCCGAAATGAGGCGAAAACACACCCGATGCATGGAATTTCTCCCGAAATGCAAGATTAAGTACGTGAAATGGCTTACAGCTATACAAAGCATGCATAATTGGTACACGAGATGAAAAGACAGAAGCAAGGCAGCCTCAAAATAAGCATTTTTACAGTACAAATCATGCCAAACAGCAAGCAACGATAGGGCAACAATGGCATGCAAAAATGGCCCTAAACATGAGATTATGAAGCAACTCACAGCTGCTAACTCCAAATAGGTTAGGGCCCTTCAACAAAATTGAAGAGGGGCCAAAAATAAGCCACTTTAAAGAACTGTAAAAACCCTAAAAACAAACATAGATATGGCTAAGCTCTTATGCAAGAAAAAGGGCCAAAAGGTGGCCAAAGAGGCAAGTGGTATATGCAAAGCCCAAACTGAAAAATTCCCTTCTACAACATTTAAGAGGGACCAAAAATATGCATACTTACAGAACTGTAAAAATCCCAAAACAGTATACAAACATGCTAGAAATGCAATGCAAAATGAGGCTCAAAAGTGGCTTATAACACAAAGTATACAAAATATTCATCAAAAATCCAAAGGCCCTTAATGAAACATGAAGAATGGGCCAAAATAAGACTATTTTTAGTTCTGTAAAATGACCAAAAACCGAAGCATGATAGGCTGCCAAAACATGCAAGAAAAGGGGACCAATGAAGGATATGACATGAAGTAGCATATGGAGGTCCCAAACCATGAAAGGCCCTTAATAAAACATTAATAATGGACCAAAATAAGACTATTTTTAGTACTGTAAAAAGGCCAAAAACCGAAGCATGATAGGCTGCCAAAACGTGCAAAAAAAGGGGACCAAGGAGGGATATAACATGAAGTAGCATATGGAGGTCCCAAACCATGAAAGGCCCTTAATAAAACATGAATAATGGACCAAAATAAGACTATTTTTAGTACTGTAAAAAGGCCAAAAACCGAAGCATGATAGGCTGCCAAAACATGCAAGAAAATAGCATTTAAGGAAGATATTGAAGCAAGTGCAAGATGGGGGGCTCAAACAGGGTTGAGCCCTTAAGAAAAAGTGAAAAAGAGCTCAAAATAAGGCCACTTTCAGTTATGGCCGGAGCTCAAAGAAAAAAGCATATATGGTTAAGAAATGGTGCAAAAATGAGCTAGAAAAGAGGGAAAGTGGACTTACCCTTGAAGACCAATGCTTTTGTTGATTCTTGGACCAACTTGTAGCACCTTTAGCCTCGGAGAAGCCTTCCTTGCTTCTGGAAATGGAGTGGTGGTGGTGGTGCTTGGTGGTAGTGAAGAAAAGGGGATGAAACTTGGGTGTTTTTTGAGAAAAATGAGAGAGATAGAGGGAGATATAATGCAAGAGGTTCAAAGGATTTTTTTTCTAACCCCTAATACAAAGGCTTGCAGCTGGTTATAAGGAACAAAAAGAGGGTGTAAAGGTGGGGAAAAGGTGGGGGAAAAGGAGGTAAGTTTTCCCCCAAAAAATATCCCCCGGATTGAAATATTTTCTGGGCGATACAGCTATACAGCTGTAAAGTGTGTAACTCAAGGAACATGGCCGGCCACCTTTTGGGCTTGCAGGTGGCCGGCCGGCCACCCCCCCTAGCCGGCCGGCTAGGGGTCAAAAGGGTCAACTAGCTTTAGTGGTCGGCCACCACAAAAAGGTGGCCTCCCAGGTCTCCTCTTCACAACCCTGTGGTTCGAATTTGGAAACTCTAAAACAGGAGAGAGAACAAGCCACTTCTAGGGGGGGTCAAAAGGGTCAGGTGACATTAGTGGCCGGCCACCAACTTTTAGGATCCTCCCAAGTGTGTACATCACAAATATGTGGTTCAAAGTTCAAGAAAGTGGCCCAAGGGTGTTCAACATTGGCTCGGAAGGAGGGGTTCAAAAGGGTCAAATGGAATTTCTGGCTGGCCATAAACTTTTAGGGTCCTCCCATGTGTGTACAACACAAATATGTGGTTTGGGGTTGAAGAAAGTGGCCCCAAGGTGTTCAACATTGGCTCGGAAGTGAGAAAAACGGGTGTCGGAGGGTGAAAATGGAATATAACTGGTTGCCAAGATAATTGCTGGCCTCCCACCCTCCAATGACCTTCCTGGTGATGAAACAGAGGCACCTGCCAAAAATGAACGAAAACCGATGCAAAACGAATGCTCGGGGGCCAAAACACGCAGTTCGAGGTCCCGAAAACGGGCTGTTAAGCACCGAAAGTGGCATTCGGCCACGAAGTGGGTTTCTCAGACCCCAGTGTCCCTCAAAAGGGAGTAGAAAGGAAGTATGCCAAAAATCAAAGCAAACGGAGATGGTTAGGCGGTCCCGAACCGAGGCACATGGCCAATGGTCCCGAAAAACCGGAAATCGGGCTCCGAAATGGGCAAAATGGCCTACGGCCACCAAATGTAGCCCACGGCCACTGAGAGATGGTCTACGGGACCTCTCCCTCCCCTCAGGGAAAGAAATAGAGAAAACCGAGCCTGGTTCGCAAACCGAGGCAAAGCACAAAAGAGGGTTCGGAAGTCCGGAGGCAAGGCTCACGGCCACGACTCTGAAACTTCTGAACGAGCACATTATGTAATATCACCAAGCGCTCAATCGGTGACGTCTGAGTCTTAAGGTCGGTCAAAAATGGGGTGTCTACACTAGGATCGACAAACTCTTGATCATCCGTTAGGACATTGACTCCCCTATGGTTTGGAAGGGGATTCGTGTTCACATTGGGTTGGAGTCGGGCTGCCTCCTGAGTCTTCACTGCGTTTGTATCCAGCAAGTCCCGAATCATGTGCTTGAGCAGGAAACAAGACTCTATATCATGCCCAACTTGACCGAAATGGTATTTGCATTTCAGCTTCGAATTATATGACCTGGGGAGAACGTTAGGAGGAGGCAAGGCTGGCACAGGAGTTACTTGCCCTGATACGAGTAAGAGATTGTAGGCCTCTGCCATTATGATAGTAAGAGGTGTGAAGATTCGCCTCTTTTTCTCCATCTGCCTTTGTTGATTTACCCGAACAGCATTGTTCACTGGAGGCGCAGCCGGCGGGGGTGCTGGTAAGTTCTGCACCGCCTGGGCAGGAACTACTTGAACAGGAGCAATGTACGCCTGAACGGGCGGAGGATACTGGTTCGCTCCGTAAGAGGCGGTCGGAAGAATGGTCGCGATGTCTCCGTCCTTCTTCTCAGGCTTCCTGGTCATACCGGGCTTCTTAACGTAGGAGGACGACTCTGCCCCGGCATGGGAGGTATTGTCGGTAATACGTCCTGATTTCAGTGCGGCCTCAATTGCTTCGCCTTGGTGTATGATGGCGTCTCTGGCCTACACTTACGCACATCCTTTCGTAGTATACTCCTTTACAAGTGGGCAAGAATCGCTGTGACTTTTCTATGTCCGAGAGAGGAGGGTCTACTTGAGCTGAGGATTCCATCTACCTGAGGGTGTATTCTCTGAATGACCCTGTAGGCTTACGACTCATTCCCATCAGATAGCACCGGTTAATAGTTAGCTCACAGTAAAGACCATACTTTTTGAGAAAGGCATTTGTCAGGTCAGGCCAGGTACGAATTTAGGGTATCTCCAGTCTAGCGAACCACTGCAGAGCTAAATCAGAGAGACTACGCTGGAATAGTTACATGAGAAGCTTCTCATCATTTGAATGCCCGCAGAGGGCTTCTACATAGAGTCTTAGATAAGCGACTGGGTTCCCCGTTGTACTTGGCAAAATCGGGAACTTTGAACTTATCCGGCCATGGATGTTCAGGGTAGAAACAGAGCTGGGTAAGGTTCATGTTTCCATAGCGACTGATCCCTTGCACCGACTTGATAGCCTCCTTCATGGTCTTGATCTCTTGAGCTACCCCATTGTCTTTTGGCTCAGGTAGAGAAGTAGCCGTGAGAAGGAGGGACGCTTCTTCACCCTCAATTTCCGCATTGACAAGACCTGGAGTTGAGGTATACGTTGGAAGTGCATTCGGAAGTACCCCAGCGGCCGTGGGAACATGGAGAGCTCCTTGATTTGGTGGAAATTGAACAACCGGAGGTGCATACTGTGCCGCGAACTGCACTTGATGTCTAGAGAACTATTCTTATAGGATCAGACTAGGGAACAACTATCCCACACCGGAGGAACGAAAACACCCCTTTAACAAGTAAGCTACGCACCTTTGAGTTCTTGGGGTGAGGTGCGAAGCTAGTTCCCGAGTAAGTAGCTAAAGCAAGAGGGCAATCAAGCAAGCGATTGTAGGTACGCTAAGTAACTTGTTATATAAGCAGATTGGTGTGGAACTAGATCCTCTGCTAGAGTAATAGTTGTTGTGTAGCCAGGTTCACCCGCCCAATGCCAATGATACAAAGAGTTAGCTTTGCTACCCTGGCTCAGAGAAAAGTCTACTTGCTTGCTAGAGAAGGTGACCCTTTCGTTTTTGGGTTTGCTTGTCGTTTTAGTTTGAAAAGAGATTCTTTTAGTGTTCCGTGTACCTTAGTACAAGGTCGAAAAGAAAAAAGAAAGAAATATATATATATAGAATAACAATATACAGAATTGATTAAATAACTAAGCGCGTCCAAAATCAGAGTCACGATCTACTAAAGGGCTAGTAGCTTGATTGGTTCGAATCCAATTCGTGAGATGGCTTTCGAAAGGCCTATCTTTTTTTTTTTCCGGTATACCGCTCTCCAGAGCGAATGAACATAAGTCCAACCTAATATCATGAATATCCTTCACCCATTATCTCCTCATCTTCCTATTTATAAGCCACATCTCACTTCGACATTTCCCATTTTCCGTAGATCCGTCTTTTCTTTTCTCTTACTTGCGATTGTTTTCATTTTCGTTTATTCGATTATTCTCATGATGGGGCTCGACCCTAACCTATTTACTATTAAAGTAGAATCAATGATCCTAGCGAAGGGACCCTCTTTTTTGTTCCAAAGGATCGGATGTCTCTTTTTGGCAGAAATTATGACAGTTGTTTTTCTGGACGAGCTGGCTAACATGATGGTGAACTCCGGCGGGGCTGATTCTTCTGCTTCTAAAGGCACTTCGGGCACAAAGCCTCCTGTTCTGGCAACCCCAGCCTCATCCGAGAATTCTTCCCTAGGGGGCGCGTCTCCTCTCGTGCATCATATGTTGCCTGGAGACGGTTTCGGCGCTTCAAGCTCAAACCCTCAGGCTAACCTCAATCTGCCACCGCGGGAAGAAGTGGAAGTTCCCGGGCTTGATCTCAACATGATCCCTAGCCCCTCGCTTGAGCCTTCCCCTCCTGCGGAGCCCGAGCCTTCCCCGGACCATCTAAATCAACTCTTACTAGCAAAAAGAATCGAGTTGAAAAATGAACTGGCTTCCTTGATCTAGAGGGACAGGCTACGAAAGTCCCGCTCTTGGAGAGGGCAAGAATTCCTTCTCCTCTCTCTTTCGTAGACGAGCTCATAAAGGGCTCTGTATCTTGCAATGTCAATCAGGGAAATGGCCCCCTTCCTACATGCCATGAACTTGATTATCTCAACAGATGGCTGATGACGAGGTGTAATTCGCTGAAAGCGAATGACCCAACTCAACGGCAAAAGCAGCATGAAACTGCGATTCAATTGTTGATTAGCGGAAAACTTCATGAATTATTATAATTCATGGAATAGAAAAAAGGGTCAAGGAAGCAGGAAGGAGGCTACTCCCCGAAAATGCCCTTCTTATATTATAACATGGATTTCTTTGTCGTTGGGGCTAAAAATTCACCTTGTGACTCATTCCTTCGGTCGAGCGTTCTTCGGGCGTCAATCAATCTATCACAGGCCGCTCTATCATTGTTTGATTTTTGGTTGTCTGATCACACTTGTAATTATGTATCTACTTATCGTATTTTTTCCCTTGCTCGGTAGTTCCGTAGCAGGTTTTTTCGGACGTTTTCTAGGATCAGAAGGAACCGCTATAATGACCACTACGTGCGTTTCATTCTCTTCGATCTTATCTTTGATTACTTTTTATGAAGTCGCACTGGGAGCTAGTGCTTGCTATCTAAGAATTGCTCCATGGATCTCATCGGAAATGTTTGATGCTTCTTGAGGCTTCTTTGGCGACCGTGAAGTCACCGGATCAATTGCCAAGTAGATAGATCAGATCCGGACGTGGCTGTTGCTTCGCAGCGATACGGACTTGACCCGCTCCTACCCACCCCGGGGCACCATAGCATGTCGGGAATAAGGGGGGACATACTGGACGTAACCACTCCCTTGGTTAGGGGCTGTGCCGCCCTGCCTTTTTATCGATACAGAGTTGAGGAGGCCTATCACGAACGCTACAGGTGTGGGAGCGATCCTGGTCAGGGAAGGCTAAGACGGCGCCTCGTATATGGGTAGCAAGAGGGCGCTTATGCCCCGACGGTGGGGCCTTATGGGGAAGGGCCCAGTCCAATAGGGACAGCACACCTCCCACTTCAAGCGCACCTCTGTATCGACTGAATCACTCTATGTTTTAAACTCTACGCTAATGGAACAAGTTAGTAAAGTAGCTAAGCTCTTCCAGGGGGAGATTCTAATACAATGAGTACTTGCACCATATGTATTTTATCTTATCCCCCCACATAAATTTCAATGTAATTATATGATACTTGAACAGGCCATCCGCTTACATTGATTTGATTGAGATTCACTCATGAACTCTGGAACTGGTTTAGCTAGCTCCTTCACCCCGGAAGGAAATAAAGAGATCGAAGAGATGAACTCCTCCTACATCAGATAGATTGAACAGGCCTTTTTACTATCGAAAAGAGGCCTTGTAGCCCGAGTCCTGAACCACTGGAATGGGCAGACCGCAAGTCAATAAGCAAGAGATCGTTTCCAGTTTCCAGATGCAAGAGTTACGACCAATTAAAGCGAGAAATTCGAGATAGAGGCCTATAGAGGCTTACTAGTAAAGGGACCGGTTGGAACGACTGACAGAAGAAAGAAAAGCGGGAAGGCCATCTATTTAAAAAAAGAAAGTCATTCGTGGACTGATTTCGATTGATTATTGGACAGATGGCCCTTTGCCATAGACCAATTGCAAGAGATTCGTATTACCATCAAACAGAAGACTGACCGCTCGCCCCTTACAAATGAGCTGACAAAGCGGGGGGCAAGTCTTTATAAAGGAAAGAACTATGTCTACATTAAATGAATTGATTCGTTTAAGTTTCCGAAGTAAGTTCGCCTAGTTTAAGGTTTTAGCACCATCGCTGTAGAAGCACCTCTTTCCGACGCTAAGCGCAAAAGGCACTCGAAGGAGTAGTGGGACCAACCATCACTACCATAGGGCTCTAGTGGTAAATCCTGCCACCTCAGACTCCTATTTCCCCTCACGTGTCAACAAGCAAGTTGGGTGCTCTCCCTTAACGTGGTAGGACTCTGTTGCAGGTCTTGACGTTGGCTGATTAAAAAAGGCATCCCTCTTTGCTTTCTAATCAGCTAGTTTGCAGGAGTCTCGTAGACCAATCAAAAGAGGAGGAAGACCCCCGCATCTCTGTCAGCTGGCTAAGCCGGGCCGTTTCCCAATTGGCCCCATTTTTTAAAGTTTTGGGTTTGCTGGCAATGAGCCTCCTACCATAAGAAGTGCCCTGCTAGCTCGGTCAGTGGGCTTGCTTCTATCAACTGCACAGCCCTTTCTATATATATGGCTAGCCGCCCTATCTAATAGAGGAATTGAGTGGGGAATCTACCTGTTCTCCCTATCGGTGTTTTATGGGTTCCCAATCCTGTCTTTGAATAAGGCTCCGCCAGAGATTCAGTACTTTACCATGCCTCCGGCTGTACCGATATTGATTCAATTCCGGTACGTGTTAGTGATTCTCTTGCCCAAGAAGAAAGATTTTGTTTCTTTTAATATGCCTTATTTGTATTGTAAGTGTTGAATAATGGCTCTTTCCACGAGGGAAATAGTCATCTATAGAGTCTCGGTTCATTCTACGAACATGTCGCATAAAAAGCGGCCTTCCTTTGAGCTAATCCCAAAGAATGATTAAAAACCTTCCACTAGGATTTGCCCTAGTCCCAGAGCTTATTCTAGCGCAACAATGGATTCTGATTAAATTGGACCAAGAGCGTCTACGCAAAGAACTGATTCTATACTAGCAGTTGATTCTGGGCCTATTCCTCTGCTACTATTATACTTGTCGGAGACAAGAAAAAGAAATTGATAAAGTGAGATTCATATTATCGATATCCCACTAGCTCATGTGCAGCTGATTCAATTGATAGCATCACAGCTGATACGACAAGACCGATTATTCACTCACCAACAACAACGCATTCAATAGCAGCATTCGATGCCTACAGCCCAAAGTTTAGAGCCTCTTTTGATAGGTCAGTGGAATCTGTATGCTTAGAAGCCCGATTCAAGTAGTAACTTCACTTATTCGGTACCTCACAAGGGGCGGGAACTGCTATAAACACTCTTCGCAGATGGGTCTTTATAACACAATTAATAACTCTCTATCAGGGATTATAATCCGGAACGAAAGAAGGATAATGCATTTGCATGGAAAGAATGTTAGGAAGCTAACATCTCTCATCTGAGTGAGTTGGGCTAGTTTATTCCGAGGCCCTCCCACTCTAGGACTTCAATTTCATAATGATGTTATGCTCGCATCTGGTAATGGTACTCCATCAAAACAAATCTTGATTGAACCTACTATCTATCTATATTTTCTCAGTGGATACAATCTGTTCACGGTACGGCCTTATATGGGTTTGATGTACTCTTATCCCCCGCGAATGATCCTACATTCAGCACGGGTAAAAGCATATGGTTAGCTGGTTGGTTGGTTAAGTGCTATTAATGAGAATCAAAATTCGTTATTCCTAACAACAGGGCCTGGAGACTTTTTGTTCACCATGCCATTGCTCTAGGTCATATCATTTGTCTCATCCATCCTTTATCCGTTCTTGAGAATCGTCTTCTAAAGGAGAATATTCTAATCGTCATCCCTTTCATCTTAATCTCGACTTCGCCCACACACACCCGCTACCAGGCGGCAGGGTTCCGCTCCAACTTATTATTCCCCCATGAAGGACAGCAAGAAAGGCTCGCTAAGGAAGTAGGCGGCTTATCAACTTGACCTTACCCATATAATTAAGCCCTAGCTCAAAGATTTTAGTTTGAACAAGATCACATAGTCTATTAACTAAAAAAGGCTTTTGATCGGTCGAATAGGGTCTGGTCCCCCTCACTGCTTTCTCAACGTGGCTTAAACGCCCCGCTATTGGCCTTCTCCGTGTTTGTTTCAGCGGATTATTCCGATTAAGCAAATGGCACTTCTTCCTACCTCTGCTTGGAAATCTTAGCTTGACTTCATTCTTTCAAATAAGAATCATTCATTCTATTTCAAGTTTTCCGCTTTAATTATCACTTCTAGCATCTTAGCTTGAAGATCTAAGTTTATTTTTAGGAACCTCTTTTTCTTCTTATCTTAATTAAAGAAAAAGAGTTGGAACACGGTCTCATAGTTATCCCACACGGCAGCTTCTGATTTTGTGGGGAAATCGTCGAGCCCTTGTGCCTTCCTCGCCCGTGAGGGTTGGAAGCTAACTGTCGGTTCGCCGTCGCTCATTGCACTCTATTCTCCATCCAAAACGATTGGGGGGATTTCCACAAAGAACCACTCATTTAGTGAAAGGAGAGGCCTCTTCATAGAGCTGAGTGAGGAGGCGGTAGAGGTGAGCGGGTTAGAGCCTGGCCTGAAAGCAACAGGGGATCCCCCCTCTTCGCCCCGATGACCCATACTTAATCAGGATCCATTATGCACAATATGCCGACTCCTACTGGAAATATTGGGTACTCGTTGAGCTAACAGGAAGGATTCAAAGACGTATAACTCGCTTCCTACGATCCAGCCTTCTCCGGGGCCGATGCTTCTCACATTCATCACACCGGGGTCTGTAACTCGGTTTTCGCATCTATAGAGGTGCCCTTATGTTATTGTCTCTCGATCATTCGGTTTAGTTGTTCATCGGACCTATGATTTCAGGGATCGCTCCACTCCTTGTGCAAACAAACGCTCTTTGCGGGTCTCCTTCATTCTTGTGATGGCACCGAAAGGTCTTATGGTAGCCCTACATATACATAGAGGGCTGTGTGTCGGGCGATATAGTCAAACTTGGCCTACTACGGCCAATTTCCTCATTTTGCACACCGTTTGGGTAAATGGATCTTTGGATACAGCTCATTATATATGGTTTGGCACCCTCTGGTCAAGGCAACCATAGCCAAAGAAAGAAAACCAAAACAGCTGGTTCCGACCTTGAGGTCTATTCTCATCTTTCCCCTTATATACCGCCAAGCGGGATACAAGGAAGCGCCTGACTTTGAACATAAATCTCTCACTCTGAACCTTCCGACCGATCGATGGTCATGAACCTTTTTATATTATATTATTACGGAAAAACAAGAGTTGGAACCTGAGAGAACTCAGTATGGAGAATGTCAGTTCGGTGGTTATGTATGGGATGCCCAGACATTGATTGAGAATGACGCTGCTTTCTGAGGAGCATCAGTTCTATTAGCCACTACTCTCATAACAAACACAGACTCGGCGGTGGAATCCCTTTTGCGAAAGAGTTCGGTTACCAGCGCTTCCCTTATATCTCCGATCTAGCAGCAGATCAATCAATCTTTCGTTCCTTCCCTCTTGTGAGCTTGACCAGTGCTCTTCACCATGTGTCTTGAAGTCAGGGTTACCTGCTTCTATGGTTTCACCCTTTTCTTTTGGGTGTAATAGCTTCAAAGTTAGATAGTTTATGAAGTCCCCTCATCAGACAGGCCCACTTCCTCAGCCTTTTGTAGCGCATGTCCCAAGGTACGCTCGGTTCCGGTAGAGCCTGGAGCGACCTGAAGATACGGGTCACCTTTCCTAAGGAAGGCACAGTGGGAATTTGGAGTGAATCGAGCTTGGTTTGGTCGCCCTAAGCCGAAGCTTCTTATTTATTGATCTTGCCCAGCGTTAGGGAGGGGTTTTCCCTCTCATCATCAAAAACGACTTCTAGATAGGGTTTCCCCCTTCCTTTTGTGCAACCTGATCTAAATCTCGTCGTAAAAAAAGAGACCTTCACTAAGCATGTCAACGTCCGTACGGGAGCGGATTGCTGATGGATGGAGGCGGCTGAATCTAAGAGTTTAGTTCCAGGAGATTGAACAACATGGCCTAAAGCAGGATAGACTCATTGAAGGAGTGAGCCCCCGTGCTCCTCTTTTGGGATACGCCATTCGGCTCGGCTCACTCTCATGGATAGACCTTCGGTCAACTACATGACGAAGTCAACTCACTTTGCTTAACACAGGGCAGCAGAGCAGGACTTCTTTCTCAAGCTTCAATAAGTTCAAAGAAGTGACAGATCGAAGGAACTCAAAAAGCATTTCCTCTCTTGCTTTCGACCGCTTTCTTTTCTCCTTCCTAAATCTGTATCTGAAATAAAACCTTAAATCAAACCAATCTTTCATTTTCCTAAGAGATCGTCGATCGTCTTTCAGTTGGCACGGGATATCAAGTCCTGGCGCGCTTAGACCATTACCGGAACCGGCACGATAGTCGGGTGTACGCCATGTACACGAAGCCTCGACCCGACCACCATCCTTCTTTTTAGCAGCAGCTGTCCCTCCTTTAACAAAAAAAGGAATTCATCTCGTGGCACTGTGCTTTATTGCTTCTTACCACCCTCCGGAATCGAATTCATTTGCATTTGTTCTCTCTCGCAGTCATGCCTTTATCTTAGTTGCTATGGACTATTTTTTTACAAAAATAGAGCCAGAACCACTCCGAAAGGTAACTAAGAAAAGGGCTCCGCAATCGCATCCTATTACTGTACACGTTGATGATCTTGTATACTAACCGAGATTACATCTGCACTCGCCTGAGAACACGTAAGTCCTCCCTTTAATTATCTTGTGTTAGGGTTTTCGAACATACTCGGTATGCCTGCATGTCGATAGTTCGCTCCCTCTCTCTCTTAGCTAAGGAAAGAGATAGATAGAGAATTCACGCTTGTACTTCGTTATTTCCTGCGGATCTCTCGTCTCGTTACTTCTCTCTTCTTGTTATTTCCCACGTGTCGTACCATACCGCTCAGGAAAACAAAGAAGAACCAGGCTAGGCGACTCTTGTTCCCCTTTCTGAATCAACTTGTCCTTGCACTTAAAACTTGCGAGCAAGTGTCGATCGCTCCTTTGCCTGGGCAAGATCTAACGACTCTTGTCCAAAGATAGATTGGCGGGTTATGAATTCAGATTTGCTACAGCCAAAGAGGCCAGGAACGAGCTTCCGCTTTATCTAAAGAGAAAACCTATTCCTTTCTCTCTTCCTGATCAGCGGATTCAAACAGGTGAAGCCCCCCTTCTCTTCTCGTTGGCACGTGTGTTTATCAGAGGATGAGGCAAACGAAGTGCTGAAAGAAGCCCACAAGGTAGAGGATCAAGAAGCGTGGCGATTATATGGGCACCTTATTCACCTCGGCTACTACTGGCCGACAATGGAAGAAGATGCTAAGAACATTGTAAGGAGATGCCAATCCTGCCAGAAATTTGGAAATTTAATACATGCTCCGGCAGTTGAACTGCACAACATCAAGACCCCTTACCCGTTTCATACTTGGGCATTTGACCTGGTAGGTCCTGTAGCTTAGCAATCCAAAGGCCACAGACGAATACTTGCAGTGACTAAAGTTAGTACCAAGTGGGTAGAGGCTATACCGATGAGAAATGCAGATGGGACAGCAATGGCCAACTTCATCAAAGAAAACATAACCTGTAGGTTTGGCATATCCAAAGTGATGTTGTCTGATAATGGGACCCCCTTTGTGAACTGCCATGTGGGAAGACTGTTGGACACTTATCAAATCAAGCACCACAAGTCTACCTCGTACAACCCGCATGAGAACGGACAAGCTGAGGCAACCAGCAAAACTCTCATCCGAATATTGAGTAAAATGGCGGATGAAGCAGGGGGCACATGGTCTCAACAACTCCATGTAGCACTCTGGGTGTATAGATTTCAAAGAGGAGGCCAACTTAGGAAACCCCATTTTCCCTCGTATATATGTTCAAAGTTGTGTTACCAATTGAGTTGGTAGTACCCTTAGCAAGAATGGCTATGTCCGCATACTTAGTTCCAGACATCAGAAAGAATGACATAGAGACAGCTGAAGAAAAAAGGGATCGGGCCTCGCGGGTAATGGAAAAGTCTCATAAGTCCATAGCTCGCGCCTACAATCAGTCTGTTCAACACAGGGAGTTCAACGATGGGGACTTGGTGTGGAAGACACTGGACGTAATCATGGGGGGGCAACCAATCCCCAAGTTCTCACCCAGATAGGAAGGCCCCTACAAGCAGCAGCGGGTATTACAGGTTGACAAGAGTAGATGATGGGTTCAGAACTGGCCCTATCAATGCCAAGTATGTCAAAGAATATTTTCCTTAATCTATTTTGTTAAAAAAAAAAAAAAAAAGAGTTGCAAGTTTATTTGTTAATACTTCCAAAGCAAAGTGTAAAGAAAGCGTCATACACTTAGTAAACCTGTCACTCTTGTGAACACTTAGTGCAAGGAAAGTTTTCCATACTTAGTGAAATTTTGTCCATGTGAAAAGCTTAGTCGTGATGAAGTTCTATTCATGGCCCGAGTTTTGCTTGTCTTTACAAGTTATGTAAATGATAGTGAAAGGAAGGCAGTAAAGTAAGGCTCAATATCTTTGCTTCTCACAAACATCAAAGTTCTCCATAGAATGACCATAGTGTTCAAAAGGAAAAGAAAAAAGAAAAAAGATAGCAAAAGTACAAAGAAAAAGAGCCATAATAGAGCCACAATACATCAAATCAATCCCTTCATGAGGGAGTCCATTAGGGTCACATCCCGAGGCAACTGAGCAACCATCGCGGAGTCCTTTTCTTTGAATCGAGCTAGGTTTTGACGGTGCTTCTCCAAGGCACCCTCACACTCCTTGATAGTCTCCTCCAAGGATGCAATCATTACCACATTGTCTGCATGCTCAAGGAAGCCATCGACTTCCTGAACCCTATCTCTCATCCATGATAGGTCCAAACCATTTCTTTCAAAGCCACTCAGGTTGGCCTCAGCACTTTCTACGAACTTGCTGGGGGTTGTTAGAATCTTCTCAGAAGTGAGGTCGCGAATGAAGCTTACAAGTGACTCGAGCAGCGTTGTCTGCACCATAGATCCAGGAACGTTAAAAGCAGTGAAAGTGCTAGGGTGCAGTGCCTGGATACAGGCAAGGATGGGGGTAGCTTCAGAAGAAACCTAATAACTTAGAAAAGAAACCCTCCCTGCGGGCTATGGGGACTCTCTCACACCACTGCCAGCCTGGATCGCAGGGGGAGACTTGCAGAACGACTGAAGTTTTGAGGACGACGAACCTTCCCGAGGACGACTGCCTAGTGGAGTTCGATTGTGTGGATGCGAGGAGGTGGGCAGGCGAGGTGATCTTGCTAGACAAACCAAAGCTGCCTCCATCACCCCACCGCTCCAAGAAGAGGTCATCCATTAGTTAGTCTCTAACATTCAAATTTGGTACAACAGTAATATCTATCCCAGTATAAAAATCTTAGGCTACCCCAACGTCAGCTAGCACTTCAGGAAAATGAGTGGAGTATAGGTCCCCGAGCTGTTCACAGGTTGCCGAAGCAACTGGGTTAGAGGTCCCAGGGACAATAGTAACAACATGAGTGGTTAGGGTGACAGCTACCTCTGTAAGTCGGTCCAAAATTAGGGGTACCTGTAGACGCGCCCGCGGAGGGGGGACCTTCGCTACTACAGTTCGGACTCGCGATTTTTGTTGTCGCGGTTCTTAATCTGAACCAAAGAATCCAAATCTGGCAAATCGTTTTGAGAAACAGATTTTTGAAAAAGTAGTGCCAAACATGGACTGCTTTGCCAGATACAGAGTCGCCACCTAAATATTTTTAAAATGGGGAAATTTAGGAAACCCTGACTCGGTGCCGAAGGCCACATGTCCGTCATCACCGGAGTTGTCTCGGCTCGGGAGCTTGGGTACGATCGGGGAAGGTCAGCTATGAGCACCCCCTTTCGTCCGGTCCGAAGACCGGCCTCTACTAACCATGATATCCGATTTTGAAAACGTTATGTGTTCTTATTCCATTTATTAGCCTAGAATTACTATGTTATGCGTGCAGCAAACAAGTATAGACTAGATTGCCTAATTTGGAAATAAGCATTGCATATCCATTTGTTTTGGAAATGTTTTGGATTTGCTACTCGCAAGTAGGCTAAAACACGGATTTCAATGAGTTTTTCCAACTCAAACAATCCAACCTTCATCCACAGGTATTTCAAACAGTTTAACACATAAGCATTTAGCCGCATGGCAAGCATACTGTCATGTTAACATTCACACACATGCGAGATGCTAAAGCATAAATACTTACATCGTACTCCGTGCCAAAACAGTAAACTAGTTAGCAAACATGCGTGTCCTAGTTCATTTTTAAATTGCCTAATGCAACACATACAGGATGCAATTAGATAGGCTCGGCTAACCTAAGCATGGCATATGAAATGCGATCAACTATCACATATTCAATTTTCTTGAATTGAAGTACAAATGCAGTTAGCGTGATGTACCGAGCCTAATGCATGCAATACAAATGGATGCACACATGCATAGCATAAGGTATGCTAAATTAAACGTGCCCTAATCTACCATCGTAAGCAGGTAAATAAAAGGGAAGAAAGACGTGGGGTTGGAAGACATACACACACTCACGCACACTTATTACATATTTACCCTCACTCGGAGGGACCAAATAAATATTACAAATTAATTAACTACGCAAGCTAATTAATATTACAAATTGCCTAATCAACTAAGCAAAATAACTTAAACTAAGAAAAACAGGAAAATCGCCTCGTGGAACGCGCCGCCATGCATAGGCTGCCTCTGTTTTCCTTCCTTCACTCCTCTGGAGGCTGTCAAAACCTCAAGACTGCATCCCTGGACACTGGGGAGTGTCACCGGCTGAGTGGAATTACCACCGGCAGTGGTGTGTGGCCATCGGCACAAAATGAAGCTGTCGGCAGAGGAATTGTTGCCGGTCGGCACCTTACACTGCCGGTCGGCAGAGTGTTCCTGCAGAATCTGCAAATGACAGCAACAGAGGGCAAGGCAAAGCATGGCAGCACAATTCAAGGCATATATGCACCAACCATGTCCCTTATCATGATAATGACTCAAAGGGGCATGTGCCTCGATTCTCGGACCACCAATCACGCATTTCCATGCATGATGGCCCAGAGAACCAAGTATGCAACTTTGATTTCAAATGCAATGCAAACCAATCAAACCGAACAAGGCCCAATCCCTATCACCAAATCAAGGAACAAGGCATGCATGCAAGATGCAATGCAACCTAAGCATGCAAGCTAAGGATGTAACATGGCATGGCAACTAACTTATGCAAGCATACAAGCAAACATAGGGGCATGTAAATGGATGCAAAGATGGACTTATGCATGAATTAGGCGGCTCTAAATAGGCCTAAAACAGTAGCCAAAATGCTACAATATGAGGGACCAAATACATGCACACATGCACCTAATTGAAGGCCAACACTTAAGCACAAATTGAACAACCCTCAAACACATTTGAAAGGGGGAACATGGACTAGTTAGCATGCAACATGAGCTCTAAAAATGCATGTTAGGATGGTGCCAAACCAAGCAACAAAATCAAGCCAAACATGCAACAAATAGTCCAAGTGTTCAAAGCAAACCAATGGGGCATTGAACTACACTTAGTAAGACCAAACATGGCATGGACTAAATGACTAAAAATAGAATTTTAGCACATAACATAAGGCCCAAAAGACCACTTAGATGGCATCTAAATGGCTCAAAAACAAAGGCATGCACAAATGGTCAAAACAAGGAGCATGCAACACATGCTTCCAAAGCATCAAAGGGGCATGCAAGGCAATCAAGCAAGCACGAAAATGGGACTGAAATAGCTTATAGGGTGGCCCCAAATCACCAAAACAATGCAAAGATGCCATGCTATACATTCATATGCTCAAGGCCAACAAGCCTAAATACAAAGGAGCTATATGATGCATGCCAAATTCGACCCAAACAACCTAGGACAGACCTAGAACATGGCAAAACATGCACAAAATCTTCACAAGACTAAGCCTAAAACATGCTCCAACAAAGGCTAACAACCTAAGACATGTTAAGGCATAACAAGGCATTACAAGGCAACTATGCTAAGCATGCATGGAGTACCAAAACCAATTTAAAATCATGTTATATTATGGATATATAAGCATGAAAAATAGCCTAAACATGCTCAACACACACTCAAGCATAATGCTCTCTCAAGAGGCCAAAACATGCCATTTTCAAGGACGACAAGGAGAGGGGGTGGCCCTCTCCTTCTTGGGACTTCAAGGCATCATCTTCACCACTGAAATCCCTCAAGATTTCAGTGGTGAAGAGACCCCAACACCAAAATCCCGGAGCTAGCACAAAAGGGCACAAAATGAGGCCTTTTAAGGCCTAAGGGTGTTCAAACTTACCCAAACCACAAAACACTCTTAACAAACAACCAAGAGGGTCTAAAAACAGAACTTTTTTGTGTTATACACTAAGCTCAAAAACGAATTTAAGATAGGTATAAACAAGGTGCAAAAATGGGGAATAAAGGTGTTAGTTTCTTACCCTTGATGACCCCATCACAAATGGTGCTCCAATGGCCTCCTTTGGCTTGAATCCAACACCAAAACTTCAAAATCAGTCCCTTAGAACCTCAGTTCCAAGAGGAAGGTGAAACACTAGGTGTTTGTGTGCAATAGTAAGACACAAAACACCTAGAGCACAAAAGAGAGGGAAAGAGATATAGGAAGTGTATCTAACTCAAACCCTAAAACCAGAGCTTAACAATGGCTGTCTAGCTCTCAAAAATATCTTAAGTCTCTCTCCCTTTAGCCAAGAGACCCATCCTCTCTCTATATGGCACTTCTTGTCTTGTAAAGCTTACAAGACAAGCTTCATAAGAGGGAGATCCCTCCATACACGTGTATGGAGGGGAGCAAAAGCAAGACAGCTGTCTTAAAATATCTGCTAAAGCAGATGCACAGTAATCGGCCGGCCAAAAATGCCGTCTTGGCCAAAAAGAGTGCCGGCCGGCACTAAAAAGTGCTGACCAGCAACAAATAGTGCCGGCCGGCAATATACATTGCCGGTGGCAGCAAAAACCAGCCGGTGGCCTCTAGCCACTGCCGGTGGTGGGTGGGGATGGTCCACAAGCCCTACCCTGCCTCTCCAAGGCAAAACACAAGTGTTTGGTGTGAAACCAGACACTAAACAGTCAAGTTCGGAGATCCTGAGGCAAGGCACGTGAGCCGAGGCCTCCGGGAACTCCAAACGAACACAAACATGGATGATCACCGTGTGTTCAAACGGTGATGTCCAAGTCTTGAGGACGGTCAAAAATGGGGTGTCTACAGTACCACAGAAGGAACAGTGGAAGCAACCAATACACTTGCACTTCCCTCAGCCACTTGGACGTTTGGAAGTGGGGTCTGTTGAACCAATGGAGACTCAGTGGACTGGGAAGAACCACTAGATACAGCTTCAAAGAGAGGTGGTGGAACTTCCAGCGGCTCTCTTACGATGCGATCTTCCCTTCGGGTCTCAAGGACAAAATCCTACACATTGACAGAGGAATGGTCAGAATGGGCAGAATCGACAGGGTTTGGGGGCTCTGCACCCTCAGCAACTACACCCTTTGCAACTCCTATAGAAGGGGGAACTTGTTCACTTTCAACAAATGGGGCATCATGATCTCTCCCCATATCTGCAACCTTAGTCTCACCAACCGGCTCAGCCTTCGCAATGGGCTCAACCGCTGCAGCTGGTTCAGCCTCAGCACTTGGTTTCTTTTCATCATCTGGAGGTACCATTTTGCGAGTTCTGAGCCTAGTGACCCTTGAAGCAATGGGAAGGTCATCGTCATCAACTAAATCTGAGGAAATGCGGATGGCAGTCAAAGGACCTTCGGGATCTGAAGGCGATATAGCCAAAATGGTACCTCGTTCCGAGACCAATAAACCCTGACCAACAAGAAGGCCGTGTGACTATTAAGTGAAGATAAAATGTCCTAAAGAAGTATGAAACAATGTAGAGTATTTTTCTAAGTATGAGTACCTTCCGGAGTCTTTTCTTGCTTGGTGACGTGTGAGCCTCAGCGACTAACGCCGCTACCTCCTGGACTGCTCTCAATCTGGAGCAGGTCATGCGTACTGTAATGCCGACTTGAGGATAAGCAATTTACAAAGGTTGAACGGACATTGCCCTAGATAGGTAAGGTTCCTCCACGGTAGGCAGGGATAGAAGCTTGAAAGAGCAAAACACACTAGTCTAATTTCCACAGTCAGAGGGAAGACGAAGGAGTAAGACGGGTTGGGGAATAAGTTCCGCCATAAGGACGACCATATCACTATTGCAAAAGTTAAAGAAAAAAATTGAGGTTGTGGTGCCAGAACAGCCTATACTGGGAGTGAAGGCCCCCTCTCTCCCAAGTGAGGGAAGCTTCATAAGGCATAAACCCTCAACAAGTGGAGCGGTATAATCACGGGCAAACTACTGAAAGCTCTAGTGGAAATTAGTTTGAGGTGGAGGAGCTTGTGGGATGCCTTGATCCATGCCAAACTACCTAAGGACCCTATTCAGTCGATAGACAACGCTGGACATGCCCTCCTCGTTCCACATGAGTAGAAATCCGGGGCGTATCATAGTAGCAACAAGAAGGGAGTTGGCTAGGACACTATCGATAGAGAAATCAACATGACGAGCCTCAAAGAAATAAAATGGAACCACAGAGATTCCTGGAAAAGGCTGAGTGAAGGGACGAAACACACACTCCTCTATGTTGGTGCCAATGCCAGACCATCTGGAAATACGAGGGAGAGATTGGCGTACTTGTCTTGTGACGGGTTGCCCCTCTGCATCTAGGATGGGACAACCCTCTGCGTCAAGAACTTCATTGGTAAAGAAGGGCTCATGTTCTTTGGGGACGGGGCCCACAGTAGAGAATCGGTTGTAGAAGAAAGCGGTCAGAAACTGGGTATGAATGAAGCTCCACACGTCGTAGCGGCCCATGGATCTCTCCATGTCCGTATGGATGAGGTCGAGGTGAAAATATAAATTTCCCAAAAACAGAGGGACCAAGGGGATCTGACTACCGCTGCACAGTTTGACAGGGAGAGGGAACACCAAAGGATCGATGCTCTCAACAGGGTTACTGGGAAGAACAAAAAAGGATATGAAATAACTGACGAAGGTGGCCAAGTACAAGTTATCGTGGTAACCCAGGCCAACTATAGAGTTGCGACTGTCTTCAGTGACATCACCCACGACTGGTTGCATGTCCTTGAAATAGTTCTTTAGCCAGGAGAGATAGGTGGTTTTGTCTATTTTGGGCCTCTCTGGAAGTAGTTCCCCAGTCCTAAGATCGTACCAAGAGTCGTACTTCTATGCCTCTCGAAATGTACCCTTGAGAGTAGTCACAATAGTCAGTTCCGTAATAGTCAGCGAAATGGGGTCAAAAGGGTAGTTCCCACGGGTAACCAGACGAAGGAAAACATTAACATCTTCAAGGGTTAGGGTTATCTGCCCCCAAGCCACGACAAAATTGTGAGTGTCACTGCTCCAGCGGGAAACAAGCGTATCAGTATTGGTTTGCACCTTCCGCACGGACAACTCCATTGAAATCAAAATAGTGTTGAAGAGATGGGCATCCCTCAAGCGCTGCTCAAAATCATTGTCAGCAATGACATCATCAACCCAAAGAGACCAGCCTACCATAGGGCTCGAGTGGGTACGGTAATAGATTTATGAGTAAGGAAAGTCACTGTGCTCCACACGAAATCGCAGCATAGAGGCTAGGTTCACCCTGTCAGCATCATCCAAAGAGGCCTCACCAAAGGAGAGCAAAGGTTCTTCTAGAGAAGGGGCTTCAGGAACAAAGGAGTCGACTGCCTTCCAGAGTGGATCAGCAAGCCCCCCAAAATATAGGGCCCTCCTCCACTCAGTACTGGGAGGGACAGCCCTATCGAGTAGGAACCTAGTGGTGGCCATGAAGGAGAATAAAAAAAAGACAAGAAGACTTTGGAAGGTGGGGGCTAGAAAGAAAAGAAGACAAAGAGACAAGAAAGTGTGTTGTGGCGGAAGTGGGGGACCGATGGACCCAAGGGGCACTATTTATAAAGAAAATCGCAAAAGGGTGCCAACACGCTTCCCTAGGCCGATTATGACCCATCAGTTAAAGGGGGCACCTTTTCAGAGATGATGCAACTTCTGATCTAACCAACGCAACCCCTGGGTTATTTGCTGATGTCATGTATGCGCAGGAAACAAGGAGCTTGTCCCCCACGTGCGCAGGGGGCAAATGTAGAGGGTCAGAAATTAAGCCTCAAATTAAGTATGGACTTAAGTGCTAGGGTCGCCCCTTAAAGACAACTAGGAATGACTGAACGAGCATGGTCTACATCCCTGGGAAAGTGGGCCAACAGTGGGCCGAAGCAGGTCTGACCCGCCAAGGGTCCAAATGGACTCCACAAAGGAAATTGCCTAAGTGAAGTTACAGCAGGAACATATGCAGCGGGAAAGTTACTGAGGCATTTTGCCTCAATACCGCCATTCCTAATATCTTTGGTTTCGCCACCATCCGAAGTTGTTGAAGGAAGGAGGAAACCGAAGCAACCAAGTTGCTGAGGTAGTACTTGCAGCGCCCAAGTTGCGGAGGCATTTTGTCGACGCCGCCATCTCTAATATTGTCGGTCCTACCATCTGAACTCGCCGCAGGAAATGGTTACCGCAGCAACTAAGTTGTAGAGGGAATATCCTGCCAAGGTGATAGTAGCCTTTGAGATAGGCTTCCCTCTGCAAGTAAAGGCTAATGCTTGGTGCTGGTAGCAGGCCCGAAGGCATTACTAGCCTAGGGCTGATAGCAGGCCCCAAGGCTTACTGGTTGGCGCTAATAGCATGCCTAGAGATACCAGTATACTGCAGCAACCCCTCGAAGATGGGAGCAGGATAGTCCGAGCGCAAGGGACTCCCTTTCCATTCACCTAGGTTATAGACCTGCCTTGGTTGCACAGGTAGGACCAAGGAAGCACCCTTAGGCTTGGTGCTAAGGCACAACACAGCTGATAGCAGGCTTGACTGTGGCCTTCGCCCTGGGAAGCTGGGAAGTTTGTGGCTAGGTGGCTAAGGGTGGAGGTTTCGCTAAGGTGAACACAAACATGGCCGACAGCAGCCTAATGGAGTCCTAAGAATGCATGTACTGACTAAATAGAACTGAGAAGGCAAGTGCAGCGGTGTAAACACCCCATTTTTGACCGCCCTTACGACTTGGACGTCATCGCTTGCACACCCAATGATGAGTCTACATGCTTGTCAAGTGCTCGAAGTTCTCAGCCCAATGCCACAGCTTTGAGCCTTTTAAACCCTGCACCCCTGTTGTCTTGTTTTGGACCAAAACCTTAGATTTTCAAGCCTGCAACCTCTGGTGGCTTGCCGGCCACTGCAATGGGCTACCGACCATTGCTTCTGGTTGTCGGCCACTGATGTGGCCTGCGGGACACCAATGTGTTTTATAGATATTTTGTGACAGTTGTGCCAACTGCTCACACAGTTACTTGCATCTACTCCCACGTGTATGGCTGGATGTTTCTAAGGGAGGTTCATGTTTCTCTATATATATAGAGGACCTCCCCTCTTGCTTTTGGGTTAGAAAAATTTTGGAGTAAAATTTTTCTGCTCTCTACAATTCTCTCTCTTTCTCTCTCTTGCAAATTTCTTTACCTTTGCCCATACACTCTTAACCAAACCTCTCTATCTTTGAGCTGATGTATCTTTGAGCTTTGTTTGAGCTCTTGAGGGTGTGTTCGCCTTGATTGGTTGCCTAGAATTGGTTCTCCTCTTCAAAAGGTATAAAACTTTGCCTCTTTACTTATTTTAGTCACTCTTTTTCCTACTATTTTCCCATTGTTTTTGGGCTGTAAAAACTCTATATTTTTGGGCTGAAACTTGGGTTTTAAGGCCAATAAAGGTGGAGGCGCGATTCACCCTTCTTTACACCTTACTTTCAAGGCTTTTACCCTTGTGTTTCCCACCTTTACACTATCTTTTTTTGAGTTTTTAAATATTAATTTTCAGAGTCATTTCAGTGGTAAAATCATGGTTTGAAGTCCAAAATTAGAGAAGTTAGCCCCCCTTCCTTGTGTATTACTTACTAGCCTAGCATGATCCATGTTTTAGATTATTATTCTTTCTATTTTTGTCTTAATCCCAGCATGTTTTAGGACTCATTTAGCACTATTTTAAGACTGCCTTTAAGTGTTCATTGCATTTGAGCCTTATATTGCATGCTTGTAGTGTAATTGTCCTCATGAGTTTGGTGTTTTAGGCCTTAAACACCACCTTATTTGAGTTAATTGCATTCATTTAGTATTTTTCTTACTTGTTCTCACCTTTAATCACCTCTGCAGCCTCCCTCATTTCTTGGATTTTTCTTTGCTTTGAAAGTGGTTTCAAATTATTTGTTTGTTTAAGCATGGGATTGAGGTGTCATGCTTAATGGTTTAATCTCTTTTAGAGGTTCATTACCAATGATATGATGTCTCTTTCATGCCCAAAGAAACACTTGGTTTGAGCCCTCTTTTCATTAGAGGACTTAAATTCACTTGTGGACTTAATTGATTAAAGAATTGAGAGGTAATTAAAATGGAGTAATAAAAATGGTGAATAAAAAGGACCAAGATAATAATTTGGTTTGGGTTCAATTGGGCCTTAATTGAACCCTTGAGTATTGAGTCGTTTCATACTCATTAGTGATGAAAACGATTCAAGATTCATTGTCAACTACTTCCCTTGATCTTTCATGATAGGGAGGTGGTTTTGAGTGTCTTGTTCTATTGCATTCCTTGAACTTGCACACCTGAAATTGCATCCATTGGTGATTTGTGAATCAAACTTACTACTTGTTTGAGTTGTTCAAATGATAAGGAGGTGAGTTGTGCAATCAAACCCTTGAGAATACCCTGTCCCTGCTCTATTTGCTCTTTGTTGCAACAGGAAAGTCCAGTCATCAGTGGTTGGCAGGCCACTTCTTGTGGCCGACAGGCCATTATCAGTGGACGGCAGGCCCTCTCCTGGCCACCAATGGAAAATCCAGTAGTGTGCTTTTGAAGCAGAATAGAGTTGGTTTGGAGGTGGAAATCAGTGCAAATGTTCTACTGTGCAACTGAGGCATTCAACAGTAGAAACAGTGGCTTTTTTGGGTGGAAACCGCATTCATGCATGAGCCCTCCATCGATTCTCGGGATCCATGTTGTAATAATATTAGTGTTGTGCTTAAAATAGTGGCTTTGTAAATTAATTAGTATAGCTAATTCATCTCGTGTTGTAATTATTTTAATTAACTAGATTAGTTAATTAATTAGTTCATTCGGTTTGTAATAATTAGTTACGTAGTTTAGCTAAATTATTCATTTGGGTTTGTAATAATTAATTAATTAGTTTACCTTTAATTATCTTAGTTAGCTAGTTTATTCTGACTCTCCTACGTGAGGGAACAATTGTAATAATGTGTATGTCTTCCAACCCCACGTCTTTTTTCCTTTTATTTACTAGCTTATGATTGTTAGTTTAGGGCATCACATTTTGTTTAGCATATCTCATGTTCGCATCCACTTGTATTGCATGCACCGAGGCTCGGCGCATTATTCTAACCATGCATTGTCGTTTAAATACTTCTTCGAATACGTGCTTAGACTGCATGCTATCAAATTGATTCATATGCCATATTAGTAGCCGAGCCTAGTAATTGCATATCGCATGTGTTGCATTAGTCATATTGCATAGTTAGGAATCATGCATCTTTCTAACTAGTTTCTCTTTTGGCTTGGAGTACTGGGTGAGCTTTCATTTGATCTAGCATATTGCATGAATGTGATTGTTGCCATGTCTAGCATGTTTGCCATGAGGCTAAGTGCTTAAATGATAAACTATTTTAAATGCATGTGGATGAAGGCTAGTTGCTTGAATTGGGATAGTTTGATTCATGTACATTTAAGCCCACTTTTCGAGTGGCACATTCACAAACTCTTTTCAAAATAAACATGAAATCAAGTGTTCTAATTTTTGCAAGTTAGTCTATACTTGTGTGTGTGCATCACATAGTAATGCTAGCCTAATAATCGAAACAAAAGCATAAAATGTAGATAGATTCACATCATTATTAGTAGAGACCGATCTTTGATCGGGCGAGCAGGGGTGCTCAATTCATGGCCTTCCCCTCTCATACCTAAGTTCTCGAGCCGAGACAATCTTGGTGATGACGGACACGTGGCCTTTGGCACGAGTCATGGGTTTCCTAAATTTTTCCAAAAAATATTTAGGTGGCGACTCTGTATCTGGCAAAGCAGTCAATTTTTGGCAATTTGATTCAAAATCGATTTTCCAAAAGATTTTCCAGATTTAGACTCTTTGGTGTTTATCTATTTCACATTGCACTTGTGAGATTAGATTCAGAACCACGGGAGTCCGATACTATAGGGCTTATTCGTCTTTTGAAAAGGGACACGAAAAGTCGAGCTACAAATGGTAAGGTTCACTGCTTCAAGTGCAGAGGCAAACACTCCCGCTGCAATTGCACTTGTTGAGGCTCAAAAGGGAGTTACAACGCCAAACATTCCCGTCGTAACTACACTTACTGAGGCTCAAAAAGGTAGTTGTGGAGGTAAACAAATAGTACACAGTACATGCAGAGGGACATGTGGCACCTTCAGCCTAGTGGCTCAAGGCAGAATATTCTCTGTGATCCTTAGGGACACCTGTCTTCTCTGTATTTCGCTACTCGGTGTCTTTTTGGTACCAAGGAAAAGCCTATAAATAGGACCCATTTCCCAAGGTTCAAGAGACGGAATTTTGGGAACTTAAGGGAGATGCTCTCATTTGTGCACTACCATTGTTTTCTTCTTAAGCTACCTACTTCACCCTCACCCAGCCATTCACTCTCCAACTTCCAAGACAATTGCTGCTGCTCATTCTCTAGTCATTCCACCACTCTTGGACCATTAGCATAGTTTTTCCTCTCTAATCATCTTCCTAACCTTGAACCCCTCTACACAGGGTTTCCAGAACTCCTCATTTCCCGACACCTTCTCCTACTTCAAGTTATTTTTCACCATCGCCATCACCATTGCCATCGCCATCGCCAGTTCCCTTTCCAGTACCGTCATCATTACCATCACCATCACCATCATCTTTGCCAATTCCCTCTCCAGCATTTCCTTTGCCACCATCATCGTCTCCAGTTCCCTCTCCATCATCATCGCCAGTTCCCTCTCCAGTGCCATTGCTATCGCCATCGCCATCGCCATCGCCATCGCCTTCATCTGACCCTCATAAAAGTGCCTCATCTTTGCCCTTATCCATGGGGTTTAAGTCCAGTAGCCAGCTCTGTTTGTTCATGGTGGTTCTAGCACTTCCTATTTATGGTTTTGCTTATTATTAACTAGGAATGTTTTTTTTTTTCTTGATTGTCACTACAAGAAATCTAGGCTATTGTGACAAATTTGGTGACAAAATTTTTTTTTGTCTTAAAATTTAACCCAAAGATGACGAAATATTAATTTTGTCGTTTGTTTTAATTTTTCTCAAAAGTATAGGAGACGAAAACAAAATTTTGTTTGCAAAAATGAGGCGCCAATTTCATTTGCACTGGCGTGAATTATTTTAGCTCATTGGAGACGAACATTTTTGTCACAAAATATTTTTTTTTTCTGACGAACATAATTCGTTGCCAATAAATTCCATACCTATTAAACGATGTCGTTGCATATTTCCATTTATTAGGCGACAAATATATTTTTGTCTGGGAATGATAAGTTATGGAAGACGAAAATATTTCGTCACCAATAAACACTCCATCATGCAGACAATGTCATTTCATCTTTCTACTAAATAGGCGACAAATATATTTTTGTCTCGGAAGAATAAGTTGTGGGTGACGAAAATATTCGTCACTAATAAATTTTAATTGATTGCGTGACGAATACATTTTTCACCTCATAAGGTTAGGTTCTGGAAGACAAAAATATTTCATCACCAATAATAAATTCTTTGTTCTGGTATTTAAGGATACAAAAATATTTTATCACTAATCATTTCTCTTTATTAAAATGCCGCGGTTTTGTGTTTCAAAGCATTGAAACTATGACCCCAAGAGATACACTCTGATGCTTATCACTCATTTTCATGTACACGGACCTTGAAGTCATGACCCAAGAAGACCCTTTCTACAAACCCTCATTTCTCTCTCACACTTGAGTCTACTCCTCTCTCACAAGTATTGAAGTTGTGACTCAAGAAGACATAAACCATTTCTTCTATTTCGTGCTAAAGCCCCTCTATTCTGTTTCACACTTAAGCCCTTCGTGCATGCCAGCATTGAAGCTATTATCTAATGCAAACCCACTATTCTTTCTCACAGTGAAGGCACTTCTTGCACGCAAGCAGTTTTTCTCATTGTCTGAACCAACTCTATCCTTTCTGTCTAGAACACCCATTTTAGAAAAATTGAAGGTCAAAACCTCTCTCCACAAAAAAAAAAAAAAAAAAAAAGATAATTAATGTAGCTATTTTTTTTGTGAGAAAAAATACAAAGAAACAAATAATAAAAAATTTGTAATTTTCAAAATTAATAGAAAACATTACCTTGTTTAGTATGAAGTTTTCAATAATTAATTTTTAAAATTTTGTGATAAAATTTATTTTCGTTTTAGAACATGACCAAATATTACTTTTGTCGTTTCTTTTAATTCTTCTCAAAACTATAGGAGATGAAAAAATAAATTCGTCGGAAAAAAAAGAGGCGCCAATTTTTTTTCTTGTTGGCGCCAATTATTTTAGCTCATTGGAGACGAACATTTTTGTCACAAAATTTAAAGTTTTTGCGACAAAAGGAATTTGTCACCAATAAATTCCAAACTTATTAGACGATGTCGTTTCATTTTCTTATTTATTTGGTGACAAATATATTTTTTGTCTGGGAAGGATAAGTTATGGGAGACAAAAATATTTCGTCACCAATAAACTCTTCATGCTCGTTTTATCTTTCTGTTAATTAGGCGACAAATATATTTTTGTCTCGTAAGGATATGTTTTGGGAGACGAAAATATTTCATCACTAATAAATTCTCCATGTGTCGTATTGCATTTTGATTGATTGCGCGATGAATATATTCTCGTCTCATAAAGTTAAGTTGAAGGAGACGAAAATATTTCATCACCAATAAATTCTCCATCCCCACACAACGTTGTTTTTGTATTTTTGTTGATTAGGCAACGAATGTATAAGTTTGAGACGAAAATATTTTATCACTAATTATTTCTCTTTATTAAAATGTTGTCAGAAACTAAGAGGCACTCTCACCTTAATCACTTACTTTCGCACACACACAAAAACTAAAGTCGTGACCCGAAAATACACTCTCTACAAACCCTCATTTCTTTCTCACACTTGAGTCTCCTCTCTCATAAGTATTGAAGCTGTGACTCGAGAAAGCAGTCTCTATAAACCATCTCTATTATTTCGCACTGAAGCTCCTCTATTCTCTCTCACATTTAAGCAGTTTGTGCATGCAAACATTAATATCTTAGAAGACATTTTGTGCAAAGCTACTTTTCTTTCTCACAGTAAACCCCTCTCCACAATAATAATAGTAATAATAATAATAATAATAATAATAATAATAATTAAAGAAGGAAACAAAATACAAGAAATCTAGGCTATTGTGACAAAATTTGGTGACGAAATTTTTTGTCTTAAAATTTAATCCAAAGATGACAAAATATTAATTTTTTCGTTTGTTTTAATTTTTCTCAAAAGCATAGGAGACGAAAACAAAATTTCGTCTGCAAAAATAAGGCGCCAATTTCATTTGCATTGGCGCTAATTATTTTAGTTCATTGGAGACGAACATTTTTGTCACAAAAAATATATATATATATATATATTTTGCGACAAACGTAATTCATCACCAATAAATTCCCTACCTATTAAATGATGTCGTTGCATATTTCCATTTATTAGGTGACAAATATATTTTTGTCTAGGAATGATAAGTTATGGAAGACGAAAATATTTCGTCACCAATAAACACTCCATCATGCAAACGTTGGCGTTTCATCTTTCTATTAAATGGGCGACAAATATAATTTTTGTCTTGGAAGAATAAGTTGTGGGAGATGAAAATATTTCGCCACTAATAAATTCTGATTGATTGCGCGATGAATACATTTTTTGTCTCATAAGGTTATGTTGTGGAAGACAAAAATATTTCATCATCAATAATAAATTCTCTGTTCTTGTATTTAAGGAGACAAAAATATTTTTTCACTAATTATTTCTCTTTATTAATATGCTATGGTTTTGTGTTTTGGAGCACTGAAACCGTGATCCCAGGAGACACACTCTGACCCTTATCACTCATTTTCATGTGCACGGACACTCAAGTCGTGACCCAAGAAGACACTTCCTACAAACCCTCATTTCTCTCTCGTACTTGAGCCTACTCCTCTCTCACAAGTATTGAAGTTATGAAGCAAGAAGACATTCTGTAAACCATTTCTTCTATTTTCATACTAAAGTCCCTCTTATATGTCTCACACTTAAGCCCTTCATGCATGCCAGTATTGAAGCTATTATCCAAGAAGGCACCCTATGCAAAACCGACTATTCTTTCTCATAGTGAAGGCACCTCTTGCATAAACACTTTTTCTTACTGTCTGAACCAACTTTACCCTTTCCGTCTACAACATCCTTTTAGAAAAATCGCAGGTCAAAACCCCTCTCCACGAAAAAAAAAAAAGATAATTAATGTAGCTATTTTTTTGGGAGAAAAAAAACAGAGGAAAAATTAATAATAATTTTTTAATTTTTAAAATTAATAGAAAACATTATCTTGTTTAGTATGGAGTTTTCAATAATTAATTTTTAATTTTTAATCTATATTTTTTTAGTGAACATTTTTTAATATTATAATTTTTTTTTTTACTTTTTAAATCCCTTCAATTTAGATGAGGGAAAATTACAGCAGTTGTCCCGGTACTTTGATCCTTGTGTCATATAAATGGTATGTACCATATCTATATATCTATATATCTATCTATCTATCTATCTATACTATACTATAGCAAAATGGGGTTTTTAACCCCAAGTCTTGTGGGAGCTCCAATCTCTCAATCTAAATTTCTTGATTTTTTGATTTTAAAAAAAAAAAAAAAAACCTTAGCATTTAGGGTTGGTTTGGCAAGGGCTCATTGGGCTTTTTTGGCTCAATGAGCCATAAAAGACAGAATAGGCTCATGAACCACAACAGACAAAACATCCCATCCAACCCCATAATCATTACACTCTTCTCTCACAAAAAAATCAAAAAAGCCAAAAAGCCAAAAGCCCTTCCCAAACCAAGCTTTTGAGCCCAGGCTCATATAGTCAAAAAAGCCAAAAAGCCAAAAAGCCAACCCACTTCCCAAACGGAGGCTTATTAACTTCTCTCAACCCCCAAGTCTTACCCTTATAATAACACTTTAATGCATTAAGAACAAGCATAATTTTTTTTTTTTGAAATCTAATACATATGAATTCCTTGAAAAGTCCTAACACATATGATTATTATCTCTCATAATAACACTTTAATGCATTAAGAACAAACATAAAAAAAAATTCTTGAAAAGTTCAACACATATGATTATTATCAAAATATTAAACTTTAATATAATATAATAAAAAAAAGACATTTAATTCCTTCAAAAGTCTAACACATATGATTATTATCAAAATATTAAACTTTAATATAATATAAAAAAGGAAAAAAAAAAGAAGGCATTTAAAAAAAAAGAAAAAAATGAAGACAATTAAAAATCGCAATTCACGTATATAGATAATTGTAAATACAATCCGTGCATAGCACGGGTGATATGCTAGAGAATAAAAAAAAAATTCATACACAAATCTATATCTATATCTATATCTATATCTATCTATCTATCTTTCTATCTATCTATCTATATCTATGTACTATATAAGGAAAACGGGATTTCTAACCCACAAGCCTTGTGGGAGCTCCAATATCCCAATCTTAATTTTCTAATTTTTTGATTTAAAAAAAAAAAAGTATCAGCATTTATTAACTCCTCCCAACCTACAAGCCTTAATACATTAAGGACAAGTATAAAAAAATTTCTTGAAAAGTTTAACACATGATTATTATCAAAATATTAAACTTCAATATAATATAACTTTTGATGTATATGTCAGTTTGGCTAAATTTTTCAAGCTTTTTTTACTTCTCCCATACCTACTGCCACACCCTTTTCAATTTCTCTCATACACTATGGTTAGTGATGAGATTGTTAAATTATTTTTGTAAAAAAATCTAAAAAAATAATTTGTATATTAAAAAAATCTCTAAAACAAATATAAATTTTTATTAAAAAATAACAGGTTGCAATTGTAGAAAAAAAGAGAAAAAAATTACACTGTGCATTTGATTAATAATGCTAAAAAATGTGCTTAGTGTTTGTGTAAAAACTTAACACGTGTCCACTAGATGAAATCAAATAAGCCTAATAACTTTTGATTAATAGAATTCAGCAATTGAAAGGTCTCAAACCACATCTCTTTATCTTCTCAAATGTTTCCTTTTTTTGGTTCATATATTTAGTTTAATATTGATAGAGAATTGGACGTGTGGAAAATTAAGAGACATTAAAATTATATATAGAGTTATGTAATTTTTGTGATGAAAAATAAAAGTTGTTTTCCTATTCTATGGCGATTTATTTGGTTATACCTCCAATTAAAACATCAAGTGTGTTTTTATATTTTTAAATTTGAAATTAAAACTATAGTAAATTTATGTAAGCATAATTGCTAATCACATTTTTTTACTTAATGTATAATATTATATTGACTACATTTTTCATGTTTATTTTTTTAAGTGTTTATATAGAAGTAAAAAAATGTCGTTAGGGATAAATTTTTCTTTAATTTAGTTATAAATTTTACCAATACATTATTTTTAAATTTTGAATAAAGCAAACATAAAATAATTAATTGAAGATATGCTGCCTTTGTTATATTTCTTTTTCTTTGTGCAAAAAAAATAAAAATAAAAAAAAAAGACATTTAAAAATCGTAATTTACATATATATATATATATATATAATTGTAAACAAAACCCGTGCATAGCACGGGTGATACACTAGTATATTATATAAGGAAAATGAGATTTTTAACTTACAAGCCTTGTGGAAGCTCCAACATCCCCATCCTAATTTTCTAAATTTTTTATTTAAAAAAAAATTCACATTTATTGACTTCTCTCAACCTACTTTCTGACTTCTCCCATATCTACTCCTACACCCATTTCAAATTCTTCCATATACTATGGTTAGTGATGAGATTGTTAAATTATTTTTATAAAAAAATCTTTTAAAAAATAATTTGTATATTAAAAAAAATCTAAAACAAACATAAATTCTTATTAAATCTATCTATCTATATATCTATATATTATATAAGGAAAAAATGGTTTCTAACTCACATGCCTTGTAGGAGTTCCAATATTCCAATCTTAATTTTCTAAATTTTTTATTTAAAAAAAAATCTCAGCATTTATTGACTTCTCCCAACCCACAAGTCTTTTTGACGTCTCTCATACCTCCTCCTACACCCTTTTTAATTTCTCCCATACATTATGGTTATTGATGGGATTGTTAAATTATTTTTACAAAAAAAATTTAAAAATAATTTGTATATTAAAAAAATATCTAAAACGAATATAAATTCTTATTAAATATATATATATATATATATATATATATTTATATATTATATAAGTAAAATGAGGTTTCTAACCACAAGTCTTGTGGGAGCTTCAATAGCTCAAACTAAAATTTCTAATTTTTTGATATTAAATAATTAAAAAAATCCTCTATAGCTTTCATTCAAGCAAAATTGCATCATTTTCAACTTCTCCCATACAATATGGTTATTAATGGGATTGTTAAATTATTTTTATAAACCAATCTTAATTTTTTAAATTTTTTATTTAAAAAAAAAAAGAAACTAAGCATTTATTGACTTCTCTCATACCTACTCTTACACCATTTTCAACTTCTCCCATACGCTATGGTTATTGATGGGATTTTTAAATTATTTTTATAAAAAAATTTTAAAAAATAATTTGTGTTTTAAAAAATATCTAAAACAAATATAGATTCTTATTAAATCTATCTCTCTCTCTCTCTCTATATATATATATATATTATATAAGTAAAATGGGGTTTCTAACCACAAGCCTTGGGAGGGAAATTTGAAACGTGGAGGTAGGAATTGAAATTTTTTTGTGACAAAAAAATTTGGTCACCAATTGTTAAACGACGTTGTTTTGTACTGGGAAAATAGAAAAAAATAAAAATAAAAATAAAAAAAGCCCTAATCTCCCCTCTGTCTCTAGCTTGCTCTCTGTCTCTCTCTATGTTGGTATGCCTTCTCCCTCTCTCTGTGTTCTCTCTCTCAATCGGTGCCCACTCTCTCTAGCTCATCAAAGTCCCTCACCACCGTTACTTACGTCCGTCGCACATCGCCGAAGTTTTATGCACAAAAATAATTTTTAAAAAGCACAAAAATAATTTTTTCTTTTTGGAGGTCATAAATAATTTTAAAAAATATTAAACATTTCATGATGCACAAAAAGTCAGCCGTTAAAAATTATACTTTCCACGATGCACAAAAAACTAATCATTTTAAATATTGCACTTTTCATGACACGCAATTGTTATCGTGAAAGGTATGACCGAAAAAAAAATAGCGCCAAAATAAAAATTTCGAAAGCCAAACACCAAAAAAAAATAAAAAACAATCAAAAGCTTCCCTAATTCATTCTCACACCCAACCCTGCCCTAGTTTCTCTCTCTCTCTCTCTCTCTCTCTCTCTCTCTCTCTCGCAGTGGCGACAACACCGACGTGTGCAGTACCCCCTTCGGCGTCTAGGTAACCCTTCTCTCATGTCCTCTCATTCTCTTCTATCGCTCTCGCAGACGCTCACAATCTCCCTCTCGCAGACCGGCGTTTGCAGATTTCCCAACCCTCTCACTCTCTCGTAAACGTATATTGAGGTCGGAGATCCTTCTAGATTATTGCTAATCTAGAAGGATTTGGATCTGCCGAAGTTTGATCGGCCTCCGGTGGGACATTTGTTGGATGAGAAAGTTATCATCTCGGAAATACGATGAAATGGGTTACATTGTTTAAAGATTTCAAAGAATAAGTTGGGTGTTTCTCAGCCTCCTCCCTCTGCTTCTTCATCTTCCTCGTCTATTAACCAAGACAACAATGTCACTTCAACCACACAAGACTCATCTGCATCTTCATTGTCTTCAAGGTTTGTTTTATCATACTATCTAATTATTAATGGGTTTTATGTTCTTTTGTAATGCCCTAAATTCAATTTTACTGAATATTTTTTACTGGGTTCTGTATAATAGTGATTAGTTGTTGTTAGGAGATGTTTGAATTTCAAGTGTTTGATTAATTTACTCACTGATTACAATAAAGCTATCAACTGAAAAGTGTTAGGGGTTTCTAATAGATGAAAAGGCATGAAAAGGGGGAATAAAGCGAAAATGAGGGTGTTTGGGTTTCTAACTTCAATTATCCACTAAAGTTAGTAAGGACTTTTAATTAACTTGAGTTTATAAATTTCATTATCAAGTAGTGGTTTCTTATTAAGTAAAAATTCGTGATTTATGAAGTAGTGGTTTCTAATTATGAAATATTGGTTCATTTTCATTATGATTCTATGGGTGGTTTCCATTCTATTGTGTTAATTGGGACATTGGTTTAGTCTTTTATCTGTTTCGTTATTGTTATTATTTTTGGTGAAGTTCTGTTGTGAATGTAGTTGTTATTGAGGACCTGTGTGTTACCATCCTGAGAAAAGTAAGCATTCTTTGCGGTCATTTGGATTTGACAATATCTCTATTGAACATGTATTTTGGAACAATTTTTTGGTTTCCTTTTGTTTTGATTAGCCTCATACTTGGGCAAAGATGAGGTGCCCAGCCTCTTAGAGCACCTAGCTAGACTTGAGGCACATTCATATGAATAATAACAATAATGAAACAGAATGTATATAATGTAAAAACATCAAAGTCCAGACCAAAATTATGCATCTGAATTTAAAACTGTGTCAATATACTGTTTACACCTGTCTGAAAGACCAACTTATCAAAGGCATATGATTTAATGAAAGTAAAAAAACTCCTCACAATGGGGACTGAATGCCTTTCCTTGAATATAGATGATGTTTAGTTTATGAATTTTAGTTTATCAATTTTTCTTTCAATGATCAGCAATCAGGACATTGGGATAAAATTAGTTTATGAATCAGGACCTGCAAATCATTGGTTGGTTTGGACTTTGGAAAGGCTTGATGAGAGAAGATATCTTTATAGCTATTGATTTGAAAGCAAAATGGAATGCTCTCAACAAATACAAATTGATTGATTGATATAAGGAAGAAAGGAGAGGAGAGGAGGGGAGGGGAGAGAGAGTGAGTGAGAAAACGAAAACAATTATTATTGTTGTAAGGGAATGGTGTTTGGTGATAAACAAACATGGAAAGGTATGAGATTCTGAGAGACATAGGATCAGGTAACTTTCTTCACACAGGGCACCCTATCAAGACCACCACAAAACCATATTCATTAGTTAATTTAAAGAAGGGAGAAACTACTTACAGTAAGACTCGATACGAGTATCACACTAGATAAGACATCACAAACTCATTGGTCTTTATTCGATAGTCAAATTAACTAGCACAAATTAAGCAAATTGCTTTGACTAATTTTTTAGTTAATTTGTTTGACTTTTAGGAATGTTGAGGGTATATGCACATAATACTAGTTGCAGAAAAATAAATATAAAAAGTTCTACATGACACGAGAAACATAGAGAGTGGTGTTAGGTCCACACCCTTCTCTGTGTTCAGTGCAACTAGCAAACTTGTGAGGGTAATTAGAGAGCAACCCTTACCTTTGAAAAGAGACTGGAACAATTCCAGCTCTGTATTGAGCAATTTGCAAGAAAGCAGGCTCTGCCAGATCAAAGTGTTGAAGGGGAGGGTTGCACCACCTACCATTGTCATTAGATTGAGAAGGGTTAGGTGGACAGAAGTTTGTAGCAGTCACAGTGATGGTCCCAGGGAGGCACCATTGTGGGTCACTGCTGCATTTGATTTGATAGCATGCCCTACGGCTCAAGCCATTGTTGAACAGAGCAGTGCTTAGTGCTGCGATGTTAGTGCCATAGCCTTGGCTATACAAATTGCCATACCCACATGCACCTCCTGCCACACCAAATCAAGTATTAGAATCCCAAAACATTAAATTTATCAAATTTTAATAGAAAAATCTCATTATTTTAACAGTCAAGTTTGTAAAACTCAAACAGAAGTCACTTTAGTAGACTAAAACTCAAGATAAATAAGATGTGAAGTTATGGGTCAAAGCAATGCAATTTTGTTCTGCAAAATCAGTAATTCTAAAATCACATATTTATTTATTTATTTATTTATTTATTTACAGATAAGTGCTCAAAATAACAACACTGCATATTCATCTTAGACAATAGAGTTAATATATTAGACAATAAAGTTTGAGGCCTTAGTTTTTAGGAGTCTTGTATGTCTTTTAAGCCTTTTGAATTTTGACATAGCCTCAAGGTTGTGAGAGAGTTTCTTTTGGTTTGTTATGTTTTCTTTTGAATGATTCGATGAAGAGATTTGTTGCCTAATGCATTTGTCATCATGTGACTCTTGAGGATGTCTTGTGCATCATTGTATATCTTTATTGTTTAGTATATTAACCTTCTACTTACGAAAAGAAACAAAAATATCAGACAGTTTTAGGACCCGAACTCAGAAGTAGAAACTTTGTATGCATAGATTAATCTGAAATAGGGACTGCAATAGGAAGTTGGTGGCCTAATTCATTAGGAATTATAAGACAGAATGCACCAGGTATTTTATCTAGCAAACCAACAGAAGAATGTCTCTTAATCCAAAATGAAACAAGTCATTTACCATAAAGGAAGCACATCGATTGTAAAGATTTAGTAAACGGGGAGGGAAAAAAAATTGAGAGAGAGAGAGAGAGAGAGAGAGCAAAAACCAAAGTATGTTACAAAGAATTTTAGTATCACCCTACCTTGTCTACAGTCTTGATCTCAAGAACATACCGTATTTGATGTCCACTGTAAAGCAATGTGTATCATCGAGGTTTAAATAAGTTCAGTGGGTGCTATAAATAAGTTTAGGAATTTTTTTTATCAGTTCATAATTAAGATGAAGAGCCAACAGGATTGACTAGTGCATGAGTTAAGACCATTCCCAGTAGTGTTCCTATGTATTAAGCATTTTGGCATTGACATGATTATTAAAAAAATATTATGTTAGCTGCACAATAAACAGGAAGCAAGCAAGAGTTTAATTTGATAAATTACAATTATTGAAGAACTTCCTTTGTATTGTTATTTTTTTAAAAAAAAATTCTTTATTGTTTTCTTTTATTCTTCCCCTCCCCTCCCCTTCAACATGGTTCCACAAAATTCATATGTTGATATACTTTGATCAAGGTATTTTATGTTGTCTATTTTTAATGTGTTCACTATTTGCAATTTTGAATTTTTACATCAGATCTGCTGCTTTTGTTTATGTTTTGCATTGCCTTGCAAAGTAATTATGAAATGTGATTTATGGTCTCCGCTTTGATTAGGTGTAGCAAATTCATTATTTGTTAGGTGTGGGCATGAGAAGCACTCCTTATGCTAGTACAGAGACTTTACAAAACTATTGGTTATTTTCCCTAACAGTCAATTTTAGGTAGCAGCAACACTTGTTAACAGAAAAAGTATCCCCAAAAAGGAATGTATGAACATAATTTACTATGAGTGTGTCCCACATCACACTATTTGAGTCTACACAATTTGCTTTATTTATGGGCATTTTTTGGGATATATAACTTTTTACCTTTAGGTAGGCCAGAAGTTTGGCATCTCCCATTCACAATGATTCGTTTAAAATCTGCACCCTTCTGAGCCAAACTTAGACTTAAATAATTAGGTGTGATATGCACATGTATGCATACATCTACATATATGTAGACATGTTTTGTATTATGTGCACACTACTTTTCTAATAATTATTTAATTTTTTAATATTTGATAGGAAAATATGATACAAACACAAGGCTGATCACCTCTGACAACCGGGATCAACCCTTTTGACTGCAGAAGAGTTGTCAATCAAAGTCCTAAAGCCAAGGTCTGACAATGTGAAGGGACTTGGCATGAGACCTTCATCCTCTATTAGGAGAACCACTACCATATATGCTGAAACAAATGATTATGTGAAGCGCCTTGAGATGCAAATAGAGACAGAAGGAACAAATACAAATGTAGAACAATAAAATAGAAGATCTTGAAATAAGTAGGAAGAAGCAAGGGGAGATAATGGTTGATGTTGTCAACTTTTTGAGGACCAAAGGATTCACTAGACACTTTGGAAGTGGAGGGGACGCATCCACAAGTGGACATACTTCTTGGTAAAGTATATTAACTTTAATATAACAAATTTTATAAAAGAATAAATGTTTGAAGAATTAGAAAGTAATGGAAACATGCATAGGACATCCAATTTGTATAGGTGCACGGGATGTATAAATTGTTAATTAGTCTAAAAAATATTTCTTTTTCTCTATACTTAAAAGCTTCAAAAAAAAGGCCGTCGAAAGGCTAAATTATTACACAACCACATATTTGTACAGGAACCAACAGAAACACCTTAGGAGGGACTAATATAAGTTGTATGAACTTACGGCACATTAATGGGATGCACCATTTGTGAATTAGCCTTAAAATTAATTTTTTGTTCTCATAATCTCGAAAAGGAGTATGTTAGAGGGATAAATTGTATAATTGATCTAATTGTAAATTGATGAGTTACTAATGTTTTTAATCTTTTGTATAATTAATTAATTACTAAAGCTTTTAATTTATTTTTTTGTAGATTGGATTGTGGTGGCACTTTTGACGTGGAGCAATGATGTAATTTGCTTGAATGTTCATTTTTGTTTGACAACGATACACATACTTTGTGGAGTTGCACTAGTAATTGTTGGATGTGTGGTGGAATTGTACAAGTTATAACTTTTGGATATTTTGTGGATATTGCACTATTTTATTGTATTAGGATGAAATTATTTGTAATGATGAATGAATATTTTCATTTTGTTAATTCGTAATTATGTTGATGACAGGTTACGTTAAGTTGTGATGGAATTGTTATATTCAACAGGTTTCAACATGAACAGGGTTTTATTTGTTGAACTAAAATTCAGATTTTGATAAAATAGGCATATAATGTGGAAAAAAATATTCCATCCCTAAAGAAGGTTTTTTTTTCTCTTATTTGGCTTAGGTGGAAGATTAATTGTCATGAATTCTTTATTTCGTCGCTAAATGAATTTGTCATGACGAAACGTATTGTCACATTTTGTCACTGTTACCCTTAATATATGACGATTTTTTTTTGACATTATTTCATCATTTTTAATGATGAATTTGTTTTTGTCTCTATTGGTAGCTTCTTTGACAAAAAATTTTCGTCTTCATTTATATTAAACATGACAAAATTATTTCGTCTTTATTTCATATATTTATGACAAAATACCTTTGTCTCTAATTTCTTTAATTAATGACAAAATATTTTGTCGCTAATTACTTACAAGTATGTTCCCAATAGAGTGTATTGGAGACAAAAAAAATTCGTCACAAATTTATCATTTTTAATGATGAATTTGTTTTTGTCTCTATTGGTAGCTTCTTTGACAAAAAATTTTCATCTTCGTTTATATTAAACGTGACAAAATTATTTCGTGTCTATTTCTTATATTTATGACAAAATACTTTTGTCGCTAATTATTTACAAGTATGTTCCCAACAGAGTGTATTGGAGATAAAAAAATTCATCACAAATTTATCATTTTCAATGACGAATTTTTTTTTTCGTCTCTAAGACCCTTTAGCGACGACCCTTTGGCGACAAAGCGGGTGACGAAAAATTTTCGTCGTAGTTAGTTTGAGTGACGAAATATGTAACGCCCTCAAAATAAACCCATAAATCATCCAACAATAGCATGCATAGACATAAGAAAATAAAACATAAATATATTCTATCAGAGTAATCATTACAAAATGTATTACATGTTGACAACGAAAGTAAATGCCCTATGGGCTTACAACTTTCCAAGTCAACACTTGGTTACAAAAAAAAAGTACTAACTCTATACAAAGAAAGCCCTTAGCTTGATATACATGTAATACATCAAAAGAAAACAAAACAACAGAAACAGTCTGTCTGCCTCTAGCCTCCCAAGCTATGTCCATGGAGGTGGCATGCTACCTATACCTGAAAATGATGTCCCATACAAGGTGAGCCACAGCCCAGTAGAAATATACTAAACCAACTATAAACAATGACTAAAATGATAGCATTCAATAGATGGTCCACACTTGTATTCCAACGTGAGTCGTATTACAGTTTCACGACAATCATGCCCATGGCACACTTCAGTTTCCATTTCTTATTCAACTTTGAGTTTGAAAACAAGGCTTAGAACCTAGCCAAATAACCTAATGAGATTAAGACTCATCTTTAAAACACTTTCGAAATTCATGATGGATACACATTTTGGTGCTGTATCAATAACACATAGAAACACTTCTATACTTCACAATTGATAACGATATACATTTTAGTGCTATATCAAATCAATTCAAACAATTCTATAATCCACACTTGATACACATTGTAGTGCTGTATCAATGTCACACAAAATCTGGTTTAGAGGTCCATCCCCTATCTTCTCCTAAACCGTGGAATACATCCCCTATCTCCTCCCACACACAATGTATATAAACATAGATTATATACAAATCAATCAATACATAAAGTTAATGTATTATTCCAACCGCTATACTCGATAGCATACTCAATCGATTAGTTTTAGTTTGCCTAATCATCATGCATTGTCTACAACAATCAAGACTATCCTCCACCGATAGCCCAAAACAGTTATATCTAAATAGAAAATAAATGCACCAAATGGATAAAATATCAACATTTCAACTAGGTGAGTGATAAATGATCCAACTACACCCTTTAATCCCATACGTTCCCAATTTCAACATTCCCAATTCAACTTCTCATTTCTCAAAATTAATTTCTCAAATTAATTCATCAATGTAATTAGGGCATTTCCCATAATTAACAAAACAACCCTAAGGTTCCATTTCTATCGATAACCCGACATTTATCTCATTTCTCCATGCTAAACATGCACATAGGCTTATATAAATAGAACCCCATCTTTCGTAAAATTACACAAAGACCCAAACTTTCTCAAAATTACCCAACAATCCCCAACATATCAAAATGCTAAAATTTAAAGACAAAGCTCATAAGGAGGAGTAGGATATCCCTACCTCGAAGTTAGAGCTCAAATGGAGAAGAAGACCAAAACCAAAGTGCTCCAAACTCCAAACTTTTCGGATAAAAATGAAGCCCTCGACGATCAACACGCTTTTTACAAAGGCCGAAGGATATGAGAACACTCTAACTAGATCAAACCCTAGAGAGAAGGGAAATCCTAGAGAGAGAGAGGATCTGAAAAGTGTTTTTAGAAAGTAAGAGAGAGATAGAGTGAATGTAAAAAGTGATTCAAAAATGCCCAGCTGCCCACTGATATACGACACTCCTGCTCGACTAGAGAATAGAACGCTCGAGCGTCAAGCACAAAAATCTGGACACGCTCGAGCGCAAGAAGGCCCACTCAAGCTCCAAGATACAAGAATAAAAACCAGTCCGCTCGAGCGCGAAAACCAGTCCGCTCGAGCATAGATTTCCCCCTCCCAGAACTTTCACAGACAAAGCACTACCCGCTCGAGCGTAGGAAACCCGCTCGAGCGTGAAAAACACACCTGCAGAAGTTTTGCAGGGACTCGAGATACTGGGAGTGTGTAAATCCCGCTCGAGCACAAGAATGCCAGCTCGAGCGGACAACCAGAAACCAAAACTCCGCTCGAGCGCAGAATGACCCGCTCGAGCGTAACACCAAACACCTGGGCAACTACACTTGAGACGAAAACTCAACCTACCTGTTCGAAACACGCCCAACACATCCTAAAACTCAAACATATGGAATTAAAGGATGACAACAAGATAAACAACCACCAACTCCACGGAACCAAAGTCCAGAATACAACAATTACAGGAAGGGAAAACCAGAATCGCTATAAAATATGTACATTTTGGGACAAATTTGTTTCGTCTTTAAATCCCAAATTTGTTGTAATTGTCCAAAAAAACAACACATTTGGGAGTTGATTTTCTGGTTGGAAGGTTAAGGTTTAATTTAGACATCCTTGATTTGGTACTGTTGAATGTGATTAGGGTCGTTTGGTTCTTTTATGTCATGATTTTGTTAGATCTAATTTTAGGTTGAGCTAATGGTGGCTTTGCTGTTCTATGCATTAGTGCATTTTGATATCTTTTTGTAGGTATCGCCATATGCCACCTTTGTGATTGGTTTAAATACTAAGATTTATCACATTTTTATTGACATTTTCGCTAATAACATAAAAGATAACAATTAATGACTGGTGTGAGATATTCATAATCACCACAAATTTATGGTATTAAGTCACGAATTTTAAATTATTTGTCTATACTGTCAAATAAAAAAACAAGTTAAGTTCTCCTCCTATTACTGGAGGGTGTTGTCTGGCCACGACCCTTCGTTGTAAAAAGAGATCAAAATTTATAGATAAAATTATTTTTTCGGGATTAAATATTTTTGTTATGAAAAGTGTCGTTATTATATTTTTAGAAACGAAAATTATACATTAGTGATGAATTATTATCTTTTTGGAATCAAATTTTCTGTCTCAAAAAATAAACAATTTTGAGACCAAATTATTTTATCCTTAAAAGTCTATTTATTAGTGGCATGTTCAAAATTTTGTTGCTAAAAGCCTTTTTTTTTTTTCGTGACGACCTTTTAGTGACTATCATCATGACGATAAAAATTGGCCCATAAATGTCTTTTTGCAACAAAATTTTCACTTTTAGAAACCAAAACATTTGGTATCCAAAACTCTTATATGTTGTAGTGTTTAATGTGCGAACAACGACAGAACTATGTAGGCATCGGAGAAGGTCATGGCAATCCCATTTTTCTTAATAAAGAAAGAAATTATATATGTATATTCTATTAAAAACAGAGCTAAGGACAAAAAAAACTCTCATTTTAAAAGTAATGCCCAACATCAACTACATTATTTAACTTTAAAAAAATTTATTTAAAAATAATATGACTACCAAATCACACTTTTTATCTTTTTTGGGTCACGTCACCTTTCTATTTTTCTGTATATTTTTTCGTAAAAGTCAAAAAGTGTACTTATTTAAATTATCAAAAACCACCCCTTTATCAATACAAGGATAGCGACAAAAAGGCTAAATCAACCATCTTATATAACATTGTAAAAGGATTTGCTTATAACAATTTCAAAATTAAAATTAACAATATCTTACCTAAAATAGACTATTAAGCGGATTAGTCATATTAGATGAAAAGAATATGCTAACAAAACTTGAATAAGTGTAAAATTTAGTTGTTAGTTATTTGCATCTCAAAAGAGAAAAAATTAAAATTAAAAAAAAAAAAAGTTACAACAATACTGAAAAATGTAAAGAGTCTCATATTTAAAATTATTATTTTAAACCTCAAATTATCTCAAGCTGAACATGGTTGGTGAAAATCTTTTACTTCTAGTTTGGCCTCCAAATCAAATCCAGGTTCTGCCCCTGTGTGCGAGCATCTTCAATCAGAGCATGCAAAAAAATTATGGTGACACTTAGATACTATCAAACCAATGGCAAATGGAAGAAGAGAAGGGCTGGCATAAAAGAGAAGAGCCTGTCAACTTAGCCAAGGAGCTTGCCTGGTACCCACCAAGTGATCTATCTATGGATATTTGGTTAATGGTGGCTGACACTTGAGACCCCTTCGGAGGAGTAGGCAAGTCATCCTTGGCTACTCAACAAGACTCTTTAATTCATGTAAGACCTCTCTTCCTCTCTCAAATTCAAATTCCAAAACTCACTTCATGCCATTGATGTCAATACTTGGAGGTTCAATTTCTCTATTTATACCCCCATAGTTTCTCAATATGTCATCATGTAGTTGCATGCGCTTGTAGGAATATGTTCTCTCTTTTTTCATTTGAATGGATCAAATGTAGATCGAATGTCAACGAAATAAAAGGCTATGTAGTCATGAGAGAAAAATTGCAATATGGCATTGGTCATGTGGCATTGTTGGCCAACCAACTTGCATTGAATTAATTTGCTTGATGTTTGGTTCTTTCAAAAGGATTTATGTGTATGTTTAGTCTATGTTTGAATTTAGAATTTGTGAAAGAGAAAGGAAAAAGAAATGAAATATGATAAAAATTTAGGTTGTGTTTGGTGCAGCACTCTAATCATAATTCCACCAATTCTCTTAAAGCCTCTGCTTGGATGGGTGTTCAAAAATTAATTCTATCATACATTTCAAAACACACTTCTTTTTCACGTCTGACAGAACTCCTTCCAAGCAAAGCTCTTACCATTTCGTACATACTCTCTCTTTCGTACATGTTTGGTAAGGCAGAATTTTTGAATTTTTGGTCTACTCAGTTGTCCACCCAGACATTCTCCCCGATGTTTAATCAGTTGACCGGAACAGTAACATTTTTTTTTTGGTTGCATTTGCCGATTGCCACCTGTTATTTGGGAAAAAAAATTATACCTAATATAAATAATTTTCTTGGTTAGAGTTTTCCAAAAACACTTTGCAGAAAATTCTACATTCTTGTTTTCCGTTTTTTTTTTGTTTTTATTGTTTTTTTTAATATTTTAAGTAATTTTTTTTTTACTTTTTAGACATCTCTAACATAAATATATCTAAAAAGTAAAAAAATGTTAAAAAAACCTATTAAAAATTCACTAAATACCAAAAATACAAAAAAAAAAAAATGAGAATCCAGTACATTTTTTTTTTGTATTTTTATGTATATATTAATTTTTTAATATATTTTTTCACAAATTTTTTACTTTTTAGATATATCTAAGTAAGGTGCATCTAAAAAAGTAAAAAAAAAAATTTAAAATTTTAAAAATATTCACTAACAACAAAAAAATATGAAAACCAAAAAACTCAATTTTCAAAAAATTTAATTCAAAAAACTCAAACCAAACACACTGATTTGTTTTTGATATTTTTTAATATAGAAATTATTTTTGTAGACCAAGATGATAAATTATTTTTTTTGAATTGAATTTTAAAAAGAGTTTGGTTATGAGTTTTGAATAAAATTTTTAATAGAGTTTTGAGTTGTGTGTTTGATTGTGAGTTATAAGTTTTTCAATTAAGTATTGAAAACTCTTTTCAAAAGTTATAACCAAAATAATTTTCTCTTTTCATATATCACATCAAAAAATTCAAAATTCAATTCAAGACTTTTTTCAAAACTCATAACTATACAAATTTTCTCTTTTCAAATCATAATTCTAAAACTCATAAATTTAAAATACAACTCTGTTCTCAAATCATAATTCTAAAACTCTATTAAAGGCTACCTTAATTTTTATTTAATTCATTGTTCCCTTCAAGGATTTTTTCTCTCTCTGTAAATCTCTAACTAGCGTAAAACCCGTGCGATGCACGGACAAATAATAAAATGTAATAAATAATACTAAATATATTAAAAATTAACTAAATATTATGATATTAATTTAGATAGGTATTTAAATAAAAATAATACTAAATATATTAAAAATTAACTAAATATTATGATATTAATTTAGATAGGTATTTAAATAATAGATTTGACTGATTCCACTATGTTTATATAGATATGCAAAATTAATTAATTTTTTTGAAATATACTCAATCGAATAAACTCAATTGAAAAGGAAGAGTAACAGTGAAATCCTATAAATATAAGATAAAGATAAAAAATTAATTTGAAGACGACTATAGAAAGAGAAAATTAGATAAATCTTTTAAAAAGAATAAACTTAACTAAAAATCAAGAGCGAGAGTGGGTTATGTAAATATAAGATAAAGATAAAAAAAAATAATCAAGTTAAAATTTAAGAATGAATTATAAGAATATAAAAAGAGAAAATTAAATAAATTCTAGAAAAATGAGGTAGAGAAAACTTTCAGTAAACATCAAATGAAGATTCATTTTAATTTTGTTTTGTGTCAACAACATATAAATTTTAGCAATTTTTATATTATGAAGCTACTAAATAAATAATTACTTTTTAAATGAAAAAAATCTTAATTAGTTTTATTTTTACTTTGTATTAAGAACCGGCAAAGCGGGTATTGGTAGTGCTATGCACGCGTATAAATAAATAATCAAAAAATAGTTTTAAAATTAAAGAATATTATAAATGATTTGTATATTTATGCCAACGCATATAAATAAATAATCTAAAATTTGTAGTAAAAATGATTTATAATCAATTAAATTTTATTTATTTTTGTCAAGGTTACACATAAATGACTTGTATATTTATGCCAAAGTGATCTTCACCTAATCATTAAAAATTGTATTGATCTATGCCTAACTTATGAATCATTTGACCTATTTATTTATTAAATTGGTAAATAAATTTCTATAAGTATTTTATTTTTATTTTTTAAATAAGAAATAGAACATATTTTATGCATATCTATTAAAAAATTTGAACTTAGGTAAAAGATTTTATATTTATGTTAACACTATGAAATAAATAGTCCCATACATTAAAAAATTATCTAAGATATAACTGCTTTAAATTATGTCATATTTTAACTTTAATCTTATACTTAATCTAAAAAATTAACAATTAATCAGTGGAAATATTTGATAATAATAAATTTAAACAGTACGTGTAAATTATATCATAATTTATCGATTCAGATTAAATACTCAATGGGCCAATTTTTGGGTCCGTTTTGATAATTTGAGCCGTTCACATTTTAGGATTTGTCGAGTAAATCATCCCTACAAAAAAATCAAGTCAATCAGATAACAAAAATCGTGTGTTTGGATCAATTTTGTATAAATCATTTATTTTCTCACCGTCCACTTTTTTTTTCCCCATAAAAAACTGATACAAATACATGGTGGTCATTATCTGATCGACTTGATTTTTTACAGGGATGATATAATCAACGAATTCTATGATATTAATGGTTCAGATTATCAAAATAGGTTCCAAAAGTGGGCCACAAGGCCTAGTAACACCTCTCCAATTCGATGGAGGACTGGAGAGAAGCCCAAACCATGTTAAAGAATCAATAATGTATAAATTTTAAGTTAAAGAATTAATTATTGTCCATATGTGTATGTATGAATGTATCAAAATCATGCATTAATGCAATTAGGGAAGCAATTTTGAAAATAAATTTGGTATGGTAAATATAAATTGAGGAAGTAATTTGAAATGGTAATTATGGTGACATAATTTAAGGGTTTAATATAAAGTCCATGAATTTAATTCTGAACTAATTAAAATGCAACATACAATGACACTTAATATTTTCATTATTAAAAAAATTTAAAATTAAAAAAAATTGAGTTGAGAGTTTGAATCCTAAAGAAACCCTATTAATGTTTACTATGTATGAAAATAATGAGGTGTGATATATACGTTGAGTAGTAATGGCCATGTTAAGAAGAAAAAAAAAATGTTATGAAATTTAATTATATAAATTATTTTATGTTTTATGGTGAAGAATTTAAAATATTTTAATATAATATATTTTATGATGAAATATTTTTGAGTGTGTGATTTATTAATTTTTTTAATTGAAAAATTCTTTTTTTGAGTGTGATTTATTCATTATTTTCTCTTAATTGAAAAACTCCTTCCTTGTTTGATGGTAAGGAATGACTGATTTTAGGAATAAAAAATGCACTATTTTCTTAAAAAAGGAAGTGTTAGTGTGTGATTTATTAATTACTTTTTAAAATTAAAAAGTCAAGAAATTTAGATTGAGCACTTAGAGATCTCTTAGCTCTTCTCACTAAAAAATCTCCTTTTCTTTATATAATATATATAGATATGTTGGATACTAAATTTTAGGAAATATTTGATTTAGGAATCCTATAACACGTTTTATAAGTATTTTATTTTTAATAATATATATTTTAACTTTCTAAAGGAATAATATTATGGTTGAGTCTCTAAAACAAACCTTAAAGTATTATTTTACTCTATCAACAATATTTTTTAGTTGCTTGATCTTAATACTAAAGAACTTATGTGGTGAATATTTTTCAAGGAACGAAAACATTAGGTTAGATAATTAATCTATCTTTTTTTTTTTTTGACAAACTTTTCACTGCCCCTAAATCATGAAACCAATTTAATTCTAATATAGTTAATTCGTTCCAATACATCAATAGTATACAATGATTAACACCTTATAATTCATTAAAAAATGTTTGGAACCCCCAAAGTTGGGGACCTTATGACCCCTAAATGATGTGGATCAATCATGTATCTTTGTTTTTTTGTTTTTTTCCTTTCTTTCCTAGATCAATCACAGGTGAGTGGACGTTGTGGGGATTTTGTTTTTTGAGAGTTTGTAGCATTATTGTAATTCGTTGGTTGCTAGATATGATATGAGCTTCTAAACTTTAGGATAATATTTTTCATAATAATTGTTTGAAACGTTCACTTTCTATAGTTTAGCTAACAAAATTTGTTTTTGATTATTTTTTAACTATGAAGTAGTTTGATGAAAATAAATACTAAAAAGATATTTTCACACAAAAAAATAAAAACATATGTAAAAAAGATGAGTATTTTTTTAAAAATATTTTTTCCCCGGTATAACTGCGACATGTAGTGGACTTGATGGACCTCAATTCAATGTCCCATCACCACCTTGCTTGTCCATAGGTGTCGATGGCCAGTATCGTCAAGTGTCTTCACCAATGATGAATTCTCAACACCAGAATGGCCAAGCCGCTCCTAGCTTAGTCTTCGGGTCCATAAGCCAAATTCTGGGAATGCCACCATCAAACTCTCTCCCTCAACAATTTCTCACTCTTGCCGATGTGCAAACTATGTTCGATCTCGAACGGGGCAACAGGACTTTACCCTCTTTGCCCGACCTGGATGTCAAGCCACTATACCTTATTGAGATGGTAACCTATCCATACCCCGAGGGGTATATGGTACCGAAGTTCATCAAATTCAATGGCAAACAAGGAAATGCTCGAGAACATGTCGTGCGATTCATCGAGACTCTATGTATTCATGGTTCGAACCACGTCCTTCGATTAAGAGAGTTCTCTAAGTCCCTCACTGATCGAGCATATAGTTGGTATGCTAATTTGGCTCCAAACTCTATCCAAGGTTGGGAGGAAATGGTTAGCAAGTTCCACTCCAAGTTCTTTCAAGTGGCGGAAAAGGTCACTTACACTGTGTAAGGAAAAGCAACGAGAAAGTGAGGACATCCTTGACTGCATCAAAAGGTTTTAGGACAAGGCTGTGGATTGCTATGAAGCTGTGGAGGAGAGTTATCTAGTTCAAATCTATCTAGAGGGGGCATTGAACAGGTACAAATTGTTTCTAGTTAATCACAAGTTACCTACCTTCTAACATAAATCACCAAGGCCATCATTAATATAGTCCAAGGCACACCATGAGGAATGGATGTCAACTGAGGGATCCATCCTGAGAAAGGCAAAAGAGCAAGCTAGTGCCATCACTTTCTCCGAGACTGGCCGGAAGTATCCTTTTTCTCACAACCACCCGCTTTATGTAACTGCTTATATTAATGGTGTTGAATTCAAAAGGGCCTTTCTAGACAGTAAGGCCTCTATCAACATTATGACCTGCGCTACTCTAGAGAAGGTCGAAATCTCTGAAGAGCGCATTGTGAAGCAGCCATTAGTCATCACTGGCTTTGGTGGAGAAAGGAGAGTTACTATAGGATGCGTAACAGTTGATTTAGTTGTCAAAGAGATTCACACGGCTACCAAGTTCCATATTATTGACTCCGAGGCAAACAATCACATCATTCTAGGGAGGACTAGGATGCATAGATATGGAGCTGTACTGTCAAGTTGTCATCAGTGTGTTAAGGGTAAATGGGGAAAGAAGATGGTGACAATTCAGGCTACAAAAAGGCCTTTAGAAACTCATGAAGCCCATTATTCTGATGCCATTTACTTCACCAAATTGTCCATCGAAGAAAGTCCCACCACCTCTAGGCCTCGGGGGTCAAAATTCCTCATTGGGAGGATATCAAAGATGATAAGGAGCTAGAGGCAGAATCAAGTAAGCGAATGACGCCTCGACCAGAAAGTTCGCCTATTCCTTGGAAGGTGATGAAAGATCCTAACCTAGTTTCCCATTATCTTGATGTGTTCCCAAACTCCAAACCGATCAAACAAGTTGTTCGAAAATATCATCCGAATCTTGAAGAGAAAATTAAGAAGGAGATTGAAAAGCTTCAACAAGCCGGTTTTATCTGACTAATACAGTACCCCACGTGGTTAACAAATATAGTGCCAGCGAAGAAAAGGAATGGTCAAATCAGAGTATGTGTAGACTTTTGAGATCTAAACAAATCTCGCCCGAATGATAAATTTCCTTTACCTCACATCGACACTCTTGTGGAATCCACCTCAGGACACCAGATGTTCTAATTCATAGATGGATTCAGCGGATACAATTAGATTAAAATAGCTAAGGAGGATACAGAAAAGACTACTTTTAGAACACCTCTTGGAAATTTCTTCTATAATCTTTCAGGACACCAGAGTCTTGCCTTTCAGACTCAAGAATACTGGAGTAACCTATCAAAGGGCTATGACTACAATCTTTCATGACGTGATCCATCATGAAGTGGAAAATTATGTTGATGATCTGATGATAAAGTCTAAAAAAGAAGAGGACCATCTCCGAGACCTTGAGAAAGTATTCAAAAGGTGCCAGAAATTCAAAATGAGGATGAATCCTCTCAAATGTGCTTTCGGAGTGACAGCCGAGAAGTTTCTCGGGTTTCTTGTACATAGATATGGCATCGAGGCAGATAAAGACATGGTCAAATCCATTAGAACAATGTCTCCCCCGCATTCTCAGAAGGAGTTAAAGAAGTTCCTCGGGAAGGTGTCTTATATTCGAAGGTTTATTCCATCACTTGCAGAGTTCTCTGCCCATTTAGCTCTTTGTTAAAAGGAGATGCCAAGTTCGGGCAGAACCAAGAGCACTAAAAGGCCTTTGAGAGAATCAAGGCGGCCTTGACCTCTCCTCAAACCATGATAGCCCCGCAGGTGCCTCTAATGTTATACCTAACTTCAACCCCCAAGTCCATAGGGGCATTATTGGTCCAAGGTATAGATAGGCTAGAACGCCCAGTGTATTACATCAGCTGGAAGATTCGAGGAGCAGAAGTCCGATATACTCTGGTGGGGAAACATTGTTTAGCTTTGATATTCAGCGCCCAAAAGCTCAAACATAACTTCTTAGCACATCAAATTCAAATTGTTACCAGAAGTGATCCAATTTGATACCTCCTCAGCAAGCCTGCTCTAATCGAGAAGGTGGCAAGATAGTTGTTAGCACTAGGTGAATTCGAGATCACATGTGTAGCTCCCCAGGCGATCAAAAGCCCAGCCTTAGCTGATCTCCTTGCCCAATTTACAAGTGGCGACTATGAACTAGTGAATGAAGAATTAAGAGGAAAAATGCATGCAACTATGGTTTCCGAGGAAAGCTTTTGGACATTGAGCTTTGACAGAGCAGTAGCCGGAGAGAAAGGTGGAACCAGGATAATCCTTACAAGCAAAAGTGGGGAAAAGTTGTATTTGTCTTATAAGCTGGACTTCCATTATTTGAACAATGAAGTTGAGTATGAGGCACAGTATCAAGAAGAGTTAGATTCGGGGGGACTCGAAGCTTGTCACAACCCAAACCCACCCCTATAGGTTTAACATCGAGACCGGCAAGTAATCCTCGGATTACCAAAGGCCTCATGACATAATAGCATATAAAGAGGGGTTGTGGAAGCAATATATAAAACATATACAGTCCATTGAGCCGTGCTGACATACATGGAACAGACAACTTAAAATTTCTTTATAACAAGATGCAATATTGACACACAACAAGTACATGCCAAAAGACATCCTGACTAAACATCACATAGTATAAAGTGTTTACGAAAGCAGCCATGAAACTTGACTTCAATCAGAACCTCCTCGGGAGGCACAAGGGTTGGCTGACAAAACTGAAGCATAGGCCATCAACTCTGGGCCTGATTACGTGCTTGCTCACCTACATACATAATATAAACAGTGAGCTAAAGCCCAGTGAATAATAACAGAGTAAAGATTTTATTGAATGATGTCCATACGGAAACAAAGCCTTGTACATATTTAGTTACCATAACAGAGCAGATTCATAGGTATTTTTACATTCGTAGTCAAAACTTGTACATGTATCATATCATAATACGTGACACATCCATTAGCATTAACAAATCTGATGACCCACAAAGGGACTTCCATGAAGGCTTACTGATGACTCATGTGCATAGAGACATTTCTGATGACCCAAAACGGACCTGATGACCCGTGAAGGGACGCCTATTATATAATGCTAAGGATGCCATGAATAACTTTCAGAATCTTGGACAATCATTCATTCGTTTCAAACACAACATTTCATTTTAGAAAACTAATTACTTTATATCGTAATATTCGGAAAATACTTAACATTGAACATAACTTTACAAAGTCATTACTCACAGATGATTGATAACTCTAATTAGATGGTAAGGTGGCACTTCACTTGTCCTGAGGCGCGTGACCTACATGAACACACATACGAATACACACTTGAAACACACGTTTGAATTGTACATAACTTATTTCGTTGTTCTTAGTGTGTTTCTGGTCTTTAATCTCATTATGGAGTCTTAACATGGCCTAGGAATGCCTAGGATGGAATGAGGATACAAAAATGTGTTGAAAAACAATTTTCAAAACTTGCTGAAAATAGGGTTCACACTCGAGCGTGGCTTTTCCCGCTCGAGTAGACATGCAGACAATGAAGCTCCGCTCGAGCATGGCTTACCTCGCTCAGGCGGACTGCAAACTTTTGAAAAAATACTGGTTGCATGTTTTTCACGCTCGATGGACGCTCGACCCAAGCTCGAGCGTGAGACTCAGACCCTCGCTTGAGCGCGGATTCCCTCGCTCGAGTGGACTGCAAAACACATGAACTTCTGGGCATATGCATTTCACGCTCGAGCGTGACTCTCGATGCTCGAGCGGAAGTGCATGTCCTCAAAGTGTACGCTCGAGCGTGGATCAAAAATCTGGAATTTCCAAATTGATCTTCAAGCACAAAACTCAACCTTAAAAGCTTCAAACTCGATTTTTCTGGGCCAAAACTTGAGAAAATACATGAAGACCCTAAAACAACATGAATTAAAGATATTTCAAGAAACCATGGCCCAAAGGCATGCCAATTGTACAAAATTCCAACACAAACTTTATGAATATTTCAATAATACAGCATGCATGAACTCCCTTAAATTCAAGCACTCCAAAACATGATCAAACTTGGTAATTTAATGGAAAACATGATGAATGACCAAAATGTAAGTGAGATTAACACATGCATGAAAGAAGTCTTTGAAATCATGCTCAATTTGTAAGAAAATGCACATGCATGCATGGATTGATCAACCTCTCTACTCCTTAAGCTTGATTCTTACATCTTATAGTTCAATTTACTTGAATTCATGTATGAATTAACTCAACTTCAAGGCTAAAGGCTTGGTTTCATACCTTAGATGTTCAATTGGGCTTTAGGTGCTAGAATCTTGAACTAGATGAACAAATCTTCAAGTTTTCTTCTTTTGTCCTAGCAATTCCCTCCTTATGAATTCAATTCTTGAACCTAGGACCCAAATCCCTCAATTCTCTCTCATTCTCACATTGAGCATCAAGTTGAGGAAGAATGAAATGAAAAGGTAAACTTAGTGGGGTCAAAATGGCCCTATAGGTAGCAATTAATCAAATGGCATATTAATTTAATCTAATTTAATCGTTCCGAATTGAATTTAATTAAACCTACCATAGAATTCTACAAATCCTAATTAGTATATAAATCAAGTCAATTTCTGAATTGGATGCCGATATGGCCTTCAATTCGCAAACCGAAAGAAAACACAAATAGGTTTTCCTACGTTGAATAGATATAGACATAATTCATGCAACACACACATGCAATTCAATCCAGAATTTCACCCTAATTACCAATTAAGCATAATTAACCACGGATTAACGTTAATCAAGGATCGGGGTTATTACAAAGCTGATAGTGAAGCAAGTTTTGGGACAGTTCATCTTAAAAGAGTCTACCTTGGTGACATACCGCACGACAATCCAAAGGCTTCTTGACAAATTTCAAAAGGTCGAAATAGAGCATGTGCCTCGCTCCGACAACAAGTTTTTAGGTGCCTTCGCAACACTAGGGGCAAGAGTTGAGATTTTAGAGAAGGAGGCAACAATTGTTATCAAGAAGAGAATAGAGCCTTCAATAATACTCGAGAACAAAAACCTTCCAAAGGACTAGAGAGAAGAAGTCCTTGAACAACTCAGAAGCAAAGTCAGAAATTGACTATGACTAAGCTTGCTCAATTCCTAATTATCCAAGGTGAACTTTACTTCCGAGGAAATACAGGATTCCTAGCTTGGGGTGTTGGCTAACAAGAAGCAAGCTTCCGACTACAACAGATTCATGAAAATTCCTACGGGAAAGGGGATATTAGTCTGTATAGAAAGATCTAAAGACAAGGCTATTATTGGCCTGAGATAGAGAAGGCCTTGAACCAAGTACAGAAAGAATGCTCCAAATGTCAGTCATACATCTAGGAGGATGAGAGTTGCTTCGAAATTGATACCCCCGACTGGAGACAAGTCTACATTGACTATCTCAAGGAGGGGACATTACCCGAGAACTCGAGGGATATTGCACATCTATAGAGGAGAGTGAGGCGGTACTTTCTTTATCATAACAAGCTTTATGGAAGAAGTTTTGAGGGCACTCCCTTGAGATGTCTTTCCAATGATGAGTCAGAATTAGTCCTCGGAAGTGCCCATGAAATTGAGCATCAATGAGGGGCTCAGTTGTCTGAGCAACTGATACACCCTGGGTATTATTGGGCAACCATGGAGTCAGATGCTTCCCATCACGTGAAAAGGTGCCAGACTTGTCAAAAACACGAAAACTTGATCCATGCGCTGGCTATAGACCTACATAGCATCCGAACACTGTGGTTATTTCATACCTGGGCTTTTGACCTTATAGGGCCAATCTCTTCACTATACAAAGGGTATAAATGGATCCTTGCAGCTACGGAGTTCAGCACAAAATGGGTCAAGACAATTCCTTTGAAGAATGCTACTGGTCTCGCAGTCGCAAACTTTATCAAGGAAAATATCATCTACAGGTTTAGAGTATCGAACACTATCCTTTTGGACAATGGCACACCTTTCATAAGCAAGCATATGAAGAACCTCCTAGAGACTTAACCAAGTGGGGCATCACAAATCCACACCCTATTACCCGAAAGGGAACGGGCAAGCAGAGGCCATGAATAAGACCTTGATAAGAATTATGAGTAAGATGATGGATGAATTCGGTGGGACTTGGTCTGAACAGTTGATAGTAGCCCTATGGGTATATTGCACCTCAAAGAGAAAGCCAACTCAAGTAATTCCTTCCTCCCTTGTGTATGGGTCTAAAGTAGTGTTACCTATAGAGTTAGAGAAACTCTCTGCTCGGGTGGCTCTTTCCTCGGGAATGGTACTTGAGCCTTGAACCACTAGACTGGAGGCATTAGAGAAAAAGCAAGACAGAGCCGCAAAAGTCATGGAAATGTATCATGAGTCCATTGCCTGAGCCTATAATCACACTGTGGTGCCAAGAAAGTTCAATGAGGGTGATCTAGTATGGAGGATTGTAGACCCAATCATGCGAGGACAAACCTTGCCCAAGTTTTCTCCGAAATGGGAAGGGCACTACAGGGTGGTTCAAGCAAGCTTAAGTGGGTACTACAAGCTCGTAAGGATCGAAGATGGCTTCCGAATAGGCCCACTCAATGCAAAGTTCATCAAGCGCTACTACCCAAAAATAGACTCATCTAAGTTAAATCTCGTTTTCATTTTCTTGCTTTATCTAAAAGTTGTATTTCCCTTATGTTATGAAGAAGCTGATTTCCTTTATGATGTATATTTGTTCCATCACTTGTGATGAATATTTTATACTTTTGTCAAGAAATTTGAAGAATTAATGAGAATATTTTAGCTTTTATGAACATGTGCATGTATTTTTTTATTTTCATTGTATCATTCGAGATAAATGTTTTATCAAATAGAATAAGAAAACAGTGAGAAAATCTCCACACACACAAAAAATAAAAAATAAAAACCTTTTTCATTTCATTGCATTGTCCTAGATAAAACATTTTTATCGAAAGAGGCCAAAAAGTAATACAAAAATAATAACTCAATCTCTTTTAAAAACACCCTCAAAGAAGTTGCCCGTCACATCTACATCTTGAGGACAAGCGGTAGAGTGTGCCTCTAAAGCCTCTAAGGCTCGAGCATAGCTTGACTCAAGTTAACGCAGAGTTGCCTTTGTCTAATCTATAGAGGTCCGATAAGAGGCGAGCACAAACAAAACTTCTACCTGTTGATTGCCGTTTAAGGCTATATCTAGGCGCTTCCGAAGCCAATATAGATCCACTTGATGACGCTCCATGTCAAATATCCCCTGATATGCTATCTCGACTACTTTCCCGTTAAGGTCACATAGCCGTTGCATATCCAAGCTATATAGGATAGTGGCAAAAGACTTGAGTAAAGCAGTCTGAATGAGTGGGCATTGGCAAGCAAATGAAGCAAAGGTCTCAGGGTAACTCGAATGCACAAGCTATAAAACCGACGCAAACTCATATAACCGATTTCATTTGATAGGATTTAAGGTTTGATTTGATTTGATTTATTAAGAAAAAAAAAAATTAATCCCAATTAATATGAGAAAACACTTGGTTTAATTTGGTGTGTTAGATTACTCACAGCTGGAGTAACCATAGACCACTGTTTGATTTGGTGACAAACTCTCTCTATCTCTTTTCGTTCGATTAGATCAATTTGGTTTCACTCTCGGTTTCGTTCGATCTAGAGCCGGTGGACATAGATCTGTTCCATCAGATATGCTCTCTGGCGACAAACAAAGAGAAGAAGAGATGTAGATCTGCATGGTAAGTTTGCAGGTCAGATCCGTACCATGTGAACTTCAATTTTCGGCGACGGATCTTTCAAGGTGAGGCATCATCTTTGTGAACTCAGGTTATATTACCTTCTGTGTCTCTATTTGTGTTTGGACTTGTTCTTGAACTCTAGTGTCTCTGTTTGTAAACTCTGGTATCCCTTTAATTACACTAGTGGGTTTGGACTTGTTTGTGTCAATATTAAGGTTGGTCTTGTTCTTGGTTTATGATTTGGAGAAGTCAAGAACAGGGAGATATATAGAGCAACTTCGGCCATGGGATGGAGGAAAGAATAGTGTCATACGAGATGGAAAAATGATTCCTAGATGGTAGAGTTAAGGGAGGTTAGAACTCAGTTTTGAGAAGGAAAGAGGGTAGCAATATTGGTGTCCAAAATGATGGATTGTTCACTATTTTTGTGGATAGCATTCCTGAATCAATGGGTTCAAAGAGTTTGTACATCCTGTTTAACAAATTTAAGGGAGTGAAGAATGTGTTCATTTTAATGAAGAGAAGGATAATAACAGGTACAAGATTCAGCTTCATCATATTCGATTGCTCGGAAGCAAAAAAATTGGCTGTTCAAAAGGCAAATGGTTTGTGGGTTGAGGATAAGGAGCTAAAAGTTAAAAATGCAGTGTTCACCAAGCCTCAATTAAAGTACCACTGGCCAGAATCAAGTAAACCTTTGAAGATAGATTTACAAAGGCGGTCTAAGCAAGATATAACAGTGGTTGGAGGTCAAAAATCTTATGCTAAAGCTGTAAAAAGTGGAGTAATTGATAGGAAGAATTATTTAGTGGCTAAAGCTTTTGAGTTAGATAATGAATGGTTCTCTGTGAGTTTGATAGTGAAGCACAAAAACTACTTCTCTTTTTTGGCATTCAGCGACGAATTATGCAAGAAAGGTTTGGGTGAGATATTAGTCAGGAGAGGGGGAGGTAGAAGTGCAGTCTATAGCGATCCTGGGTTTTCCCCTTTATGTATAGTATTCTGGACTTAGGTTCCGTGGTTGAGTGTTGTTGCATTTGTTTCATTTTTATCCTTTAATTCTTTATAGTTGAGTAATAGGATGTGTTGGGCAGGTTTGTAATAGGTTTGATGAGTTTTGAAACAAATGGTTGCTGTCCAGGTTTTGGTGTCTTTGCTCGAGTGAGGACTTTGTCGCTCGAGCGAGCTCTTTGTTTTAGATCCTTCGCTCGAGCCAGGTTTCCTTCGCTCAAGCAAGAGTTGGTTGATGTGTTTGGTGGTTCGAGCGAGAAGTCCTTTGCTCGAGCTTCTGTCTGCATCTGGGTTTGGACCTGAGAGTTGTAATCCTTGGCTCGAGCGAGCTTTCCTTCGCTCGAGCGAGCGAGGACTATGTTTTGGAGTTCTTCGCTCGAGCGAGCTTTTCTTCGCTCAAGCGTGCTTCTGGGTTGCAGACCTGAAGCTTCGAATTGTTGACTCGAGCAAGGCTTTCTTCGCTCGAGCGAGGGTTCTTTGTGTCTGGTCGCTCGAGCGACCAATCCTTCGCTCAAGCAAGCCTGTGTTATATCAGTAGACAGCAGTAGGATTACACTTCACCTTTTCATCCCTTTTGATTTCAAAACCCTAGATTTAGCTCCCTCTCTCTCTACACTTAACTTCTCTCTAGGGTTTCATCTATTTTTAGTGTGTTTCTACCCTAAGTTCTTTGTAAAAAAGGTAGAGGGTGTTGAGAGCTTCCTTTTAATCTGAAAGATAGTGGATTTGGAGCACTTTGGTTTTTTCTCATCTTCTCCTTGGGTCTCTTCATTTTGAGGTAGGGATACCCTACTCCATCTTATGAGTTTTGTCTTTAATTTTGGTCATTTTGATTAATTGGTGATGTTGGGTAATTTTGGAAAAAGTTGGGGTTGTTGAGTAATTTATAAAAGAGGGGTTTTCAAATAATAAAACCCATATATGTGTAAGACATTGAGAAATGGAATTATTGTTGTATTATTGATAAAAATGAACCTTAGGGTTGATATTGTAAATTAGGGGAAAATGCCCTAGTTATGTGATAAATTAATTTGAATAATTAATTTGTGGGAATATGAAATTGAGTTAGAGATTATGAGATTGGAGAATTATAAAGTTGAATGGTGGAGTTGGATAATTTAATCACTCACCAATGAAATTGTTGATATTATATCTGTTGATGCATTTATTATCTGTTTAGAAATAACTGCATTGGGCTATCGGTGGAAGATAGTCTTGATTGTTGTAGACACTACATGTTGATTAGGGAAAATCGAAACTAATCATACTGAATATGTCATTAAATATGACGGTTGAAATAATACATCAAATATGTGTATTGATTGATCCTTGTATATGATAATTGTTTATATACTTGGAATATGTGTATTGTGTGGGAGGAGATAGGGGATGTACTCCATGGTTTGAGGGAAGATAGGGGATGGACTCTCAAACCTGTTTGGGAGGAGATAGGGGATGGACTCCATAGATACAGCAAATACGTGTATCAGATTGAAGTGTTAATACAACAAATATGTGTATTGAATGGAAGTGATAATACAGCGAATATGTGTATTATTTGAAGTATTGGAAGTGTTTTAATAAGAGTTGCGATCGCATTTCAATTGTAAAGTATGGAAATGTTATAACCTGAGATTTAGTCTCACTGAATGATTGGCCAGGTTCTGAGCCATGTTTATGAAATGATTGGGTTAAGTAAGGGAAAGTAGAATGTAACATGGACATGATTGTCATGGGACTGTATAGTGATATAAACTAGTTATTAAGTATTAACCATCTATCAAATGCTATTATTTTAGTCATTGCTTATAATTGGTTTAGAATATCTCTGTTGGGCTGTGGCTCACCCTATATGGGACATCATTTTCAGGTCTAGGTGATATGCCACCTCCAAGGATATAGCTTGGGAGGTTCTGGGAGTTGAAGACTCTTTTTGTTGTTTTGTTATCTTTTGATGTATTACATGTAAATTCAAGCCAAGGGCTTAATATGTATTCGAGTTAGTACTCTCTTCTTGTAACCAAGTGTTGGCTTGGAAAGTTGTAAGCCTGTAGGGCATTTACTTTTGTTGTCAACATGTAATACTTTTGTAATGAATACTATGATAAATGGAAAGATGTTTATTTCTCTTATGTCAATGCATGTCAAGATTGTTAGGTTTTATGTGTTATTTTGAGGGCGTTACACCGTCCTAACCTTCAACTCATCACAAGTTATGAATAAGGGGTATGACCAACAGTAGCGGTGGATCTATGATTGGTGTGTTTCAATAACAAAATGGAGAAAATAGATAAATCTCGATCAGAAGAGATGTGTTTGGCTGTGCTGTTATGGAGTTCTATTTAACTTATGGAATGCTAACACATTCAAAAGCATTGGTAGCTTATGGGGTGAGGTAATCCAGTTTGTTGAAGTTAACAATACAGATTCTCTTGAGTATGGCAAATTCAGATTGATAACAAATAGCATGAAGCCTATAAATGCGGTGATAAGTTTGGAGTACAAAGGAAACACATACCCTGTTAGGATATGTGAAACCTTTGATTTTCATGAAGATGTAGCAATCAAATTTAGTGCAAGGAAAGATCAAATCTCTGTCAATGGGAAAAAAAGAGTTTGGAGACAAAAAATGGTGCTTTCTTCAAATTCAAACAAATCAAATGAGTCATCATCAACTAGCAATCAGTGTATGAAGAGAAATGGTTTTTATGGAGGATTTGTGCTAAACTTGGTGCAAATGAAACCACTGAATTTAAAGAGTGTGCTTGTCCCACAACATAAATATGGGCGTATTCATTCATTATTTTAAAGGTCTAAATCCACTGTTGTAGATCTTGGGGTTCCTATTAGAGAAAATAAGATTGTGCAAGTATCCTATGAGCCAAGTTCACTTTTCTCTCTTGGGCCAAAAGGAGTAGTGGAAGGGGTTGACGTTGTTGAAAAGTCTTCTATTCTGATAGTGAGTAGCAATTCGGTTAAGATTGAAGAATCTTCTAAGAGGCATGAGGGTGGAGGTGTTCATATGGCCTCATATCCCAACAATGCGAGTTATAGGAATAAAGAAAGGAAAAAAGAAGTTACTGAAAGCATCAATGGTACTTCCAAAATTCAAGAGATAGGGTATTGGTTTGAGGTGATTGTTTGTTATGAGGGTCCGAATTGGAAGGGGGTTTTGTTTGGTATGAGGTGTAGATGAATGGACTGTTAAGATTGGTGTTTTGGGTGTTGGGGGTGGTTATTATTTCCTTTGCTTTTTGTTTTGTTCGGTTGGTTTCTCTCCAGCCATGGTATAGTGCTAGTAGATGATTGACTTGCTTTTTGGTCAAAACCTAATTGGAATCGTCTAGTTTGCTTTGATACTTAGGCACTCACCTCCCTTTATTCTTATTTATCTTTGTATTATGTACATTTGATTTTCATCAATAATTTTTCTTTTGCTGATCAAAAAAAATTTGGTGTGTTAGATTGTTCCTTACTCCTATATGATGTTATAGCAAGTACACCCATGTTAATATATTAATTAATTTGAATGATCTCAAAAATTACTCATAGTTACAACTGCTCAAATTCATTGGGGGTTGAGTGAAAATTACTCATAGCATGACCTTGAACAAAGATCCTCAAGTTTAAACAGTCACATACCATTCACATATGTACTCTTTTTTTTTTTATTACGGTAAAGTATAAATATGATTTAATTTTATTTCCTTATGTTACTTAATTTTATGTATGTAAATTTGATTTAAAGAAGAAAAAAAAAAAAAAAAAAAAGGAGGAAAAGATTGGCCAATTTTATTCTCTTTTTTTTTCTCTGTTTTTTTCTTGAACAAAGGTGAAAAGGAGAGAATTCTGTTACAATATAATAAAACTAATAATCTTATATTATTTTTGTGCCAATTTAGCTAATTTATTTAGCATTACAAATGGACAATCTAAATCATTCATTATTAATTGGTGACGATCACGTATCATAATTTTTGACATGTTATATATTTAGATTTTTTTTTTAAAGATTTGAATTAGAAAAATGATTAAACAAACAAAATTTATGGATTATAATGAACATTCTACTAATTTTAAATTTACATTTATCTCTCACTTTGAAAATAAAATTTACAAATAATTTTTCATACTACATACTACCATTTTTATTTTTGTTAATGAAATCAATAAAACCAAAATCTTCAAACTTTCCTAACATATCACAACTGGTGATGAGATGAGTACAGCTGTCCACGCTTATATAAGGCCTCACACTAGGGAATTGATTCTTCTCAACCATTTATTCACTGTCTTCCCAGCCTCTCTCTCTCTCTCTCCGTCTGTGGTGGTTTGAGTCTTTTAATGGGTTTAGCCACGAAGAAAGCAGTGGTTATGTTGTTGATAATGATAATGACGATTAAGGATATTTGTGGTGGTGGTGTTGTGTATAAGGTTGGGGACTCTTCTGGTTGGACCAACAAAGGCCATTTTGATTAGAAGACTTGGTCTTCTTCTAAGAACTTTCTTGTTGGCGACACCATCGGTACGCTTCTCTTCTTCTTCTTCTTCTGTTATCTACTCCACATGTCAATGCATTCTTTAGTTATGCTGTTCAACATATTACATATTACTCTTATTATGCTGTTTGAGAAATTTTCTTTTTTATTTGTATCCTTCTTGACTGCTCAAGTTTTAAACTTTAATGTTTGGTTAGAGATGAAGGTAGCATTCCTCCTAAGTAGCAGAATCTATGTATATCCTCATGCGTTAATCTAAGCACCCATAATTTTTTAGCAGGAAATAAGCCGAGAAAGATTGTGTGCGGTTTAGATTCAATTATAATATTGTGTTCTGCACTTGGATTATATGCTGATTTTTCTGGGTATTTTTTTGGATTTGTAGCATTGTTGTATTCTTGTGGCTTTATATGGCACAAATTCACTATCCATAAATTTTTCTCTCATTTGGAGATTCTTTCTTGATTCAATAATTATGAATGTTTTAAAATAAGAAATTTAAAGTTTTTAACAATATTACAAATTCAGAAAAATTACTTTAAAAAAATAAACAATGATTTACAATCATTGCAGGTATGACTCACGTCTCACTAATTTTACATCTACACCACACATCTACCTTCGAAATAAAATATTTCATGGCGATAGATTTTTGCAAAGATTTTGGAACAAAAAGTGTTTATATAATGCTATTGAATTTATAATGTATGTACTGCTGTATTATTCTTGGCATGTATTATTCTTGGCATGTACACTTCACATATAACAATTCCAAAAAGAAAAAAAAAAATAAAATAAAAGCATTAAAAACATTACTGAAAAGGAAAAGAAAATCTACACGCATAAGGAACGCACCAATCATGAAAGAATCAATTGGCTGGCTTCAAACTTTCCATATCCTCTTATTGACATGCCTTGTTAATGTTCGTACATATAATTAATTCTTTCATTGAAGCTAGATGACACTCATGACCAGCAATTTATTTATTTTTTTTTGTATTAATTTAGTTTTTTATATTTTTTATTTTTCACATTGTATTAATTGAATTCAATTGATGACATTTGTTAAGAAAAAATAGATAGAAATCAAGAGTGAAATAATTCATTTAAAAAGAAATGAACCATTTGAAATTAGACGCCAACTGTTAAATTATTTTAAAGATAGCTAACAGATTGTGCCATAATTTCAATTAATCTTTAAAGTGACTTTTTTAGTAGGACTAAACTTAAAATTAAAAAAATTTAAACTAAATTTGATACAATTAAAATTACAAAAATTAAAATGACATAAGGGTCAAACTACAAAAGGTACGTGCATAATTTGCCATTGATCTAATATTATAAACACAAAACTAGTTACATAAAACAATCATTTCTTGACTATATATATTTTTTTGGTCAATAAAAAAAATTTCATTAAAACATAAAATTAGAGAAACAGGAAAATGGCATGCATTAAGAGAGATTCGGAAAGTACAATTACCCCTACTATTGCTGCTCACATCCATACAACCACCCCTAAGTCTCACGATTTTCTTAAAGCAACAAAACTAAAAAATAAACAGATATCAACAAAAAAAAATAAATAAATAAAAGAAAAAAAGAAAAGAAAAGAAAGTTAAGAAGACTTAACTCCACAGGACACTGCCCCTTCTACAAAAACAACCAAATCGACTCAACATCTTTCCTGACTATATATATCAAATGGTAGGATCTATTATAAAAATACAAGTCACTCAAATTGATTATGTCTCATTTATGTTATTTTATTATTATTATTATTATTATTATTATTATTATTATTATTATTTTGTCTATGAATGATAGTATATAATTGACTCTTGATTTGCATACATTATGTATGTAGTTTTTTAGTACAACAAGCAATCACAAAACGTGGTAAGAGTGACACACAAGAATTTCAATGCATGCAATGCGACGCCAACATACTTGAGGTTCAATGGTGGCAATGACTCGTTCACCATCACCAGGGGTGACCATTTCTACTTTATCTGCAGCCTCCTTGGCCACTGCCAAGCTGGCCAAAAGGTTGACATCCGGGTGTAGAGGGTCAGAAATTAAGCCCCAAATTAAGTATGAACCTAAGTGTTGAGATCACCCCTTTAAGGCGACTAGGAATGACTGAAAGAGCATGGGCTAAAGCCCAGGGGAAATAGGCCGAAGCAGGTCCAACCTGCCAAGGGTCCAAATGGACTCCACGAAGGAAATTGCCTAAATGAAGTTGCAGAGGGAACATATGCAGCGGGAAAGTTACTGAGGCACTTTGCCTTAGCGCCGCAATTCCTAATATCTTCGGTTCCGTCGCCATCCGAAGTTGCTGAGGGAAGGAGGAAAAGCAACTAAGTTACAAAGGCAGTACTTGCACCGCCCAAGTTGCGGAGGCATTTTGTCGGCGCCGCCATCTCTAATATTGTCGGTCCTACTGTCTGAACTCGCCGCGGGAAATGGTTACCGCAGCAACCACAATAACTAAGTTGTAGAGGGAATATCCTACCAAGGTGATAATAGCCATTGAGAGAGGCTTCCCTCTGCGAGTAGAGGCTAATGCTTGGGGCTGATAGCAGGCCCCAAGGCATTACTAGCATAGGGTTGATAGCAGGCCCCCCAAAAGTTTATTAACTTGGCGCTGACAGCAGGTCCCAAGGCTTACTGGTTAAAACTGATAGCAGACCTAGAGATACCAATATATTGCGGCTACCCTGCGAAGATGGGAGTAGGGCAGCCCGAGCGCAAGGGACTCCCTTTTTCCATTCACCCAAGTTATAGACCTGCCTTGGTTGCATAGAGAGGACCAAGAGAGCCCTCCTTAGGCTTGGTGCTAAGGCATAACACGATTGATAGCAGGCTTGACAGTGGCTTTTGCCCTAGGAAGCTGGGCAGTTTGTGGTTAGGTGGCTAAGGGTAGAGGTTTCGTTGAGGTGAACACAAACATAGCCGATAACAGGCTAATGAAATCCCGAGAATGCATGTACTGACCAAATAGAATTGAGAAGGCAAGTGCAGCAGCAAGGTTCACCACTACAAGTGCACTTGTTGAGGTTCAAGCTGAGAAGGCAAGTGCAGAGACAAACACTCCCGCTAAAACTGCACTTGCTAAGGCTCAAAAGGGAGTTGCCGTACCAAACACTCCCATCGCAACTACACTTGTTGATGCTCAAAAAAGTAGTTGCGGAGGCAAACAGATAGTACACAGTACATGCAGAAGGACATGTGGCACCTTCAGCCTAGTGGCTCAAGGAAAAATATTATGTGTGATCCTTAGGGACACCTGTCTTCTCTCTATTTGGCCACTTGGTGTCCTCTTGGTACCAAGGAAAAGCCTGTAAATAAGATCCATTTTCCAAGGTTCAAGAGGAGGAATTTTGGGAACTTAGAGGAGATACTATCTATTTGTGCACTGCCATTGTCTTCTTCTTGAGCTACCTACTTCATCCTCACCCAGTCGCTCACTCTCCAACTTTCCAGACAGTTGCTGCTGCTCATTCTCCTGTCATTCCACCACTCTTGGACCATTAGCATAGTTTTACCTCTCTAATTATCTTCCTAACCTTGAACACCTCTACATTTTCAGCGACTCTACTGGGGAGGCTACTCCATTGATGGTTCATACCTTTAGTGGTTTACACACTTCACTGGAAAAAAATGGCAGAGGATGAAGTTCAACAACCCCCACAGCAACAAGACTCTTCCAATGGTGAGGCAACACATGCAGAGGACCGTGACCACAGTGTTGTAGTTGAGGTAGTCCAGTCACTCTAGGACACGTAGAGGGAGATCCTGGCAGCTTTGCAAACTCTCACTGAGGCTATTATGGCCATGGCGTCTAGACCAGCCGCAACGTAAGCACCTCCACCTGTAACAGTCCCAAGCCCAGTGCCTAACTTGTTCCCTGAGGTTTGGGCTCCAATCCAGGTACCTCTGGCGAACGGTACGGTCACTAGTTCAGCTACCCAGGAGCAGACTGGACCATTCTAGCCCACTCACTTTGTTACTCTAGTCGATGTACAAGCTATGCTCGAGCAAGAACACAGCAAAAAGCAACCACCATCTGTTCCCGACCTAGATGTGAAACCCCCATACTCTCTGGAGATATTGACCATGCCATACCCAACTGGGTATACACTGTCCAAGTTTATTAAGTTTGATGGAAAACAAGGCAATGTCAGAGAACATGTCGTGAGGTTCATTGAAACACTTGTTGTTCATGGCAGTGACTACACTCTGCGCCTTCGGGAGTTCTCCAAATCACTTACTGAAAGGGCTTAGCTGCTGGTATGTGAACTCGGCTCCCAACTCCATCAAGAGTTGGAAGGAGATGGTGAACAAGTTTCACACGAAGTTCTTCCAAGTCCAAGAGAAAGTTACAACCCTCATACTTGGGCGACAAGTCCAGAAAGAAGGCAAAGATATAGTGGACTATGTCGAGCGGTTCCAAGATAAGGCTATTGACTGCCATGAACCAGTGGATGAGGCCTATTTAGTCAGCATATGTGAGGAGGGTGCCATACGCGACTACAAAATTTTTGTTGGTGAACCATAATCTGCCTACCTTTTCAGCCTTGGTTGAGGCAGCTAGGAACCTCAGTACCACTGGTCCTCTGCATAGATCTCATGACAATTACCGCTACTCTCGCAGTAGTAAAGTTGCTGAGGTAACCTCTGCAGGAGGGAGCCGCTCGCAAGGGGAGGTGTCATCCTCTCGAAAGAGGAAGAGTTATGAGGACAGGAATCCATATTCTTGTAGCCTTGAGAATGTTAAGGCCTTGGTTAAAGAATGGGTAGTCGATGGTGAACTTACTTTGCCTCCGATTGATGTTCCTTCAACCAAAAAGGACAAAGACAACCCATATTATTGTATTTATCACAGAACCACCAGACACCCTACTGGAGATTGTTGGACTTTGAAAAGTATCTTCAAGAAGAAAGTAGACACAAATGAGCTGAAGTTCAAAGATGCTGGTAATCGTGACGCAATAAAGGACTCTTATCCTAACCACAAAGAGAAGGGGAAGAATGTACATATGATTGGGTACCTTGGGCCCGTGTGCGATCAAGTGCACATGGTGTCCTACAATGATGAGTTAGAAGAAATCGCTAGCGGCTAGCTCCCAGAGACAGTACCTATAGAGGCAAAATTCACAGAGGATACTCATGCTCAGGCCTTACAAAACTCTGTTAAGTTTTGCACCTTCTTTGAACAGCTGGGGCTGAGCCAAGTTGCCAGGTTGGATGCAACAACGACCCTCATTTACATTTTCAAAGTGCACCATGCCGAAGTTGTTGAGGCGAAGGAGTATATGCCTCGGCATATCTAGGAAAATTATGGGGCTATTACTTTCTCAAAAGTAGACAGAGCATACCCGTTTCCTCATAACCGTCCTCTTTTTGTCACAGCTTACATCAATGATGTAGAGTTCAAGCATGCTTTCCTCAATGGTGGGGCGTCCACAAACATCATCACTACTGACACCTTTGCAATGGCTGGTATTTCAGAGTCCAAGACGGTTCGCTAACCCATCACCGTGACGGGTTTTGGTGGTGAGAAAAAATTTACTAAGGGCCATGTTGTCATGGACTAAGCAGTTGGTGAGATCCGTTCCCCAACTAAGTTCCATATGATTGAAGCAGACACAAATTACCATATGATACTTGGCAGAGCTTGGATGCACCGATATGGGGCTATCTCGTAAAGTTATCACCAATGCGTGAAGGCAAAGTTGGAAAAGCGCACAGTAACCATAAATGCATCTGAAAAGCCATTCGGAGTGGAGGAGGGGCACTATTCGGATATAGTTTTCTTTACTGAGTTGTCAATGAATGAAACTCCAAGGACTAGTAAAGTTGCAGGGGTAAAATTGCAGAAGTGGAAAGACATTTGGGATGTAGAGGTTGCTCCCGAAAGTAGTGGGCAGAAGAGGAGTAGCATGTCCACAAGTCCTCTGCCCAAGATTGTTAAGGTGCGCGAGGACGGCAAGACAGTTTACTACCTATGACGGTCTTGGGGGCCAGACTTCATACCTTAGGAGGATGGCCTAGAGACGAATAAACGTGACGGTGATGAGTTCGAAGAAGGGTTGGTGGAGACGCTTGAGCCCGCCCTTAAATGCATGCAAGATAGACCCGAACCACAGTAGGAGGTACTTGTTGAGGTCAACCTTAGCGACTTACCTAGGCAAAGCAAGCTCGTGTTTATCAGCAATACAATGGCTTCAATCGCTAAGGCAGAATTGATAACACTACTGAAATGGTACGGTGACGTCTTTGTTTGGACATACGATGAGATGCCTGGTCTTGACCCATCCCTTGTCACTCATCATCTGGACATTTTTCCCAACTCTAAGCCAATCAGGCAGCATGCTCGAAAGTATCACCCTGATCTTGAAGCAAAGATTAAGGCAAAGGTAGAAAAGTTACAGAGGGCCAAGTTCATTAAGCCTATATAGTACCCAACCAGGCTAGCAAATATTGTGCCTGTGAAGAAGTAGAATGGCCTGATCAGGGTTTGCGTAGACTTTCGCGACATGAATAAGGCCTGCCTGAAAGATGAGTTTCCATTGCCCCATGTTGACACACTTGTCGATTCTACTGTGGGCCATCAGATGTTTTCCTTCATGGATGGGTTCAGTGGTTATAACCAGATCAAAATGGCATTAGAAGATGTAGAAAAAATGACTTTCAGAATGCCCTTAGGAATTTTTTTCTATACGGTGATGCCCTTCGGTTTGAAAAATGCGGGGGCAACTTACCAACGGGCTATGACTGCTGTGTTCCATGACATGTTATATCATGAAGTGGAAGTATATGTGGATGATCTGGTGGTCAAGTCTACTAAGGCAAACCGACACCTCTGCGACTTGGAAAAAGTTTTTAAGCATTGCCGCAAATTCTGCCTAAAGATGAACTCTCTCAAGTGTGCCTTCGGAGTTACCGCTAGCAAGTTCCTTGGCTTTCTTGTATACCAGCGGGGAATTCAAATAGATGGGGATAAGATCAAGTCAATCATGGAGATGCCACAACCACACTGCCAAAAAGCCTTGAAGAAATTCCTAGGCAAAGTGTCATTCCTCATGAGGTTCATTCCAGCCCTTGCGGAGATAACCTTTTCCTTTAGGACACTACTGAAAGGGAATCACAAGTTTGAATGGTTGCAAGAACACCAACAGGCATTTGATATAGTGAAGAAAACCCTTATCTCTCCACTTACAATGATTGCCTCATAACTCAAAAAGCCTCTGCTACTGTACCTAACCTCTACACCTCAGCTTATTGGAGCTCTACTTGTCCAAGACATGGATAGCATTGAGAAGCCAGTCTATTACATCAGTTGCAAAGTCAATGGTGCCAAGTCGCCATATACCCCAATTGAGAGGCAATGTTTAGCCTTAATCTTCACAGCTCAGAAGTTGCGCCACTATTTTTTTACACACCCGATCCAGGTTGTGACCCGGAGTGATCCATTCTGTTACTTGTTGAGCAAGCCCTCTCTGACAGAAAAAATGGCAAGATGGCTTTTGGCTTTAGCAGAATATGACATAAGTTGTGTTATTCCCAAGGCTATTAAGAGCCAAGCACTTGCAGACTTATTGGCCCAATTTCCATCTGGTGAACATGAACCTGCAGAGGTACCTCTACCAGGTGAGGTCCATGTCTCAGCAGCTGTAGTTGAGACTTATTGGGACTTAAAATTTGATGGAGCTTCCGGAGCTGGGAAGGGTGGAGATGGCATAACACTAACCAGTCAAGAAGGAGAGAAGTTTCATCTATCATATAAGCTTGACTTTGAATGTTCAAACAACGAGGCTGAATATGAGTCGTTAATACTGGGTCTAGTTGCTGCCCAAAAGAAGGGCCTCCGCAAGTTAAAAATTTGGGGCGACTCCAAGCTAGTTGTCAAGCAAACAATAGGTGATTTCGCCTGAAAGGAGCCCCTGTTGGCCCCATATCGCACCGTAGTTCAAAGGTTGCTCACTCAGTTTGATGATGTCCAAATCTAGCATACCCCTCAAACACACAATCGTTTCCCCAATGCCTTGGCTACATTGTGGGCAAAGGTGAATGTACCAGATGATAGTATAGCCATCATCATCGAGAAAAGAACAACACCAATAGTGTTTGCCAAAGAACATACAAAGCAAGATACTGAGAGGTGGAAAGTAGATATAATCTAGCAGTTGAAAACAGGCCAAGGAACAATCAGACTAACAGAACTTGCATCATTTCTACTCCTCATAGGAGAGTTGTATTTTTGCGGTCCCAACAACCTCCTGGCAAGGTGCGTCGGCAGACAAGAAGAAACTTATAGACTTAAGCAGATCCATGCTAAGTCCTGTGGAGATAGAGATATCAGTCTATATTGACGGATAAAGAGGCAAGGGTATTACTGGCCAGAGATGGAAAAGGAAAGCACTGAGTTGCAGAGGCAATGTGCAAAATGTCATTCCTATCCTAAAGAGGAAGAAGCCCATTTCTTAAGCAGTGAGGAATGGAGGTAGTCGTATATTGACTATCTTGGAAATGGCACATTGCTTGAGAACAAAGCCGATGCAATTAGAGTAAAGAGGCGAGCCCTCTTCCTCCGTGACCAAGGCAAGCTATACTGCAGAAGCTTTGATGGGGATTCTTTGGCGTGGTTATCAAAGGATGAGGCAAACGATGTGCTAAGAGAAGCCCACAAGGCAGAGCATCAAGGAGCGCAGCGATTATATAGGCATCTTATTCACCTCGGCTACTACTGTTTGACAATGGAAGAATATGCTAAAAACTTTGTAAGGAGATGCCAATCTTGACAGAAATTTGGGAACTTGATACATGCACTGGCAGTTGAACTGCACAACATCAAGACCCCTTACCTGTTTCATACTTGGGCATTTGACCTAGTAGGTCCTATACCGCAACAATCCAAAGGCCACAGATGCATACTTGCATCGACTGAAGTTAGTACCAAGTAGGTAGAGGCTATACCGATAAGGAAGGCGGATGGAAAGGAGTGGCCAACTTCATCAAAGAAAACATAATCAGTAGGTTTGGCATACTTAAAGTAATGTTGTCCGATAATGGGACCCCCTTTGTGAACCGCCATGTGAGAAGACTATTAAACACTTTTCAGATCAATCACCACAAGTCTACCCCGTACTACCCGTAAGGGAACGGATAAGTTGAGGCAACCAACAAAATTCTCATCCAAATATTGAGTAAAATGATGGATGAAGCGGGGGGCACATGGTCTGAACAACTCCATGTAGCACTCTGGGCGTATAGAACGTCAAAGAGGAGGCCAACTCAGGCAACCCCATTTTCCTTAGTATATGGGTCCGAAATTGTGTTGCTAGTTGAGTTGGTGTACCCTCAGCAAGAATGGCTATGTCAACACACTTTGTTCCAGACAGAAGAAAGAACAACATAGAGGCAACCGAAGAAAGAAGGGATCGGGCCTCGCGGGCAATGAAAAAGTATCATCAGTCCATAGCTTGCACCTACAATCAGTTTGTTCAACATAGGGAGTTCAAGGAGGGGGACTTGGTGTGAAAAACAGTGGACGCAATCATGCGGGGCCAACCAATCCCCAAGTTGTCACCCAGATGGGAAGGCCCCTATAAAGTTGCTAAGGCAAACAGTAGCGGGTATTACAGGTTGACAAGAGTAGATGATTGTTTCAGAACTGGCCCTATCAACGCCAATTATGTCAAAGAATATTTTCCTTAATTTCTTTTTTTCAAGAAAAAAAAAAGGGTTGTAAGTTTCTTTGTTAATACTTCCAAATCAAAGTGTAAAGAAAGCATCATATACTTAGTAAACCTATTACTCTTGTAAACCCTTAGTGCAAGAAAAGTTTTCCATACTTAGTGAAATTTTGTCCATGTAAAAACCTTAGTCGTGATGAAGTTCTATTCATGGCCCGAGTTTTGTTTGTCTTTAGAAGTTATGTAAAAGATAGTGAAAGGAAGACAGTAAAGTAAGGCTCAATATCTTTGCTTCTCATAGACAACAAAGTTCTCTATAGCATGACTACAGTGTTCAAAAGGAAAAGAAGAAAGAAAAAAGATAGCAAAAGTACAAAGAAAAAGAGCCATAACAAAACAACAATGCATCAAATAAAGCACTTCATGAGGGAGTCCATCAGGGTCACATCCCAAGACAACTGAGCAACCAATGCAGAGTCCTTTTCTTTGAATTGAGCTAGGTTCTATCGGTGCTGCTCCAAGGCACCCTCACACTCCTTGATAGTCTCCTCCAAGGATGCAATCATCGCCACATTGTCTGCATGCTCAAGGAAGCCATCGATTGCCTGAAGCCTATCCCTCATCCACGATAGGTCCAAACCATTCCTCTCAAAGCCGCTTAGGTTGGCCTCAACACTTTCCACGAACTTGCTGGGGGTTGTCAAAATTTCTTAGTAGCGAGGCCGTAAATAAAGCCAACAAGTGACTCTAGCAACGTTGTTTGCACCATAGATCCAGGAACGTGAAAAGCAGTGAAAGTCTAGGGTGTAGCGCCTAGATACGGGCAAGGATAGGGGCGACTTTAGAAGAAACCCAATAACTTAGAAAAGGAACCCTCCCTGAGGGCTGTGGGTACTCTCTTACACCACCGCCAGCCTGGATCGCAGGGGGAGATTTGCAGAACGACTAAAGTTTTGAGGATGACGAACCTCTCTCGAGGATGACTGCCCAACGGCGTTGGATTGTGTGGACATGGGGAGGTCATCCATTGGGTAATCTCCAACGTTCAGATCCAGTACAGCAGTAGTATCCATCCCAGTATGAAAATCTTGGGATACCCCAATGTTAGCTGGCACTTCAGAAAAATTAGTGGGGTATAGGTCTGCGAGCTGCTCGAAGGTTGCCGAAGCAACTGGGTCATAGGTCCCAGTGACAGCAGTAACAACATGAGTGGTTAGGGTGACAGCTACCTCTGCAAGTCGGTCTAAATTTTGGGGGACCATAGTAGGAATAGTGGAAGCAGCCGCTACACTTGCACTCCCCTCAGCCACTTGGACGTTTGGAAGTGGGGTCTGTTTAACTAATGGAGACTCAATGGATTGGAAAGAACAACCAGAGACAGCTTCAAAAGGAGGTGGTGCAACTTCCAGCGGCTCTCTTACGCCGCAATCTTCCCTTAGGACCTTAGGGAGAAAATCCTCTCCACCGACAGAGGAAAGGTCAGAACGAGCATAATCAACAAGGTTTGAGGGCTCTTCACCCTCAGCAACTACACTCTTTGCAACTCCCATAGCAGGGGGAACTTGTTCACTTTCGACAAATGGGGCATCATTATCTCTCCCTATATCTGTAACCTTAGTCTCACCAATCGGCTCAGCCTCCGCAACAGGCTTAGTCACTGCAATTGGTTCGGCCTCAGCCCTTGGTTCCTCTTCGACATCTGGAAGTACCATTCTGTGAGTTCTGAGCTTGGTGACCCTTGAAGCAATGAGAAGGTCGTCATCGTCGTCTAAATCTAAGAAAATGTCGATGGTAGTCGAAGGACCTTCGGGACCTGAATGTAGTATAACCGAAACGGTACCGCGCTTCGAGAACAATAAACCCTGACAAGGAAGAAGACCATGCGACTACTAAGTGAAGATAAAATTTCCTAAAGAAGTATGAAAAAATGCAGAGTATTTTTCTAAGTATGAGTACCTTCCGAATTCTTTTCCTGCATGGTGAGGTGGGAGCCTCAGCGATTGATGCCGCTACCTCCTGGACTATTTTCAGTCTGGAGCGGGTTATGCATACTGTTATGCCGACTTGAGGGGGGCCAATTTGCAAAGGTTGAAGGACATTCCCCTAGACGGGTGAGGCTCCTCTAAGGTAGGCAGGGATAGAAGCTTGAAACAGTAAAACACACTGGTCTGTTTTCCATAGCCAGAGGGAAGACGGAGGGATAAGTCGAGTTGCAGAATAGGTTCCGTTGTAGGGACAACCAGATCGCTGTTACAAAAGTTGAAGAAAGAATTCAGGTTGCGGTGCCAGAACAAGTTATCAGGCATGAAGGTGCCCTCTCTCCCAAGTAAGGGAAGCTCCATGAAGCCTAAGCCCTCCACAAGTAGAGTAGTATAATCACAAGCAAACCGTTGAAAGCTCTGGTGGAAATCAGTCTAAGGTGGAGGGGCATGTGGGATGCCCTCATTCATGCTAAACTACCTAAGGACCCTATCTGGTTGATAGACTACGCTGGACATGCGCTCTACGTTCCACACGGGTAGAAATCTGGGACGTATCATAGCAGCAATAAGAAGGGAGTTGGCCTGGACACTGTTGAGAGAGAAATCAGCATGACGTGCCTCAGAGAAATAAAATGGAACCAAAAAGATGCCTGGAAGAGGCTGAGTGAAGGGACGGAACACACACTCCATGTGATCGATGTGATCCATTAAGGGCTTGTTGGTGTCAATGCCAGACCATCTGGAAATACGAGGGAGAGATTGGCGTACTTGTCTTGTGACGGGCCACCCCTCTACATCTAGGAAGAGATGACCCTTTGCATCAAGGACTTCATCGGTAAAGAAGGGCTCGTGTTCTTTGGGACGGGGCCCACAGCAGGGAACCGTTCGCAGAAAAAGGCGGTCAAAAACTGGGTATGAACAAAGCTCGACACATCGTAGCGGCCCATGGATCTCTCCATGTCCGAATGGATGAGGTCGAGGTGGAAATATAAATTTCCTAAAAAGAGGGGCCATGGGGATTTGACTACCGTTGCCCAGTTTGACAGCGAGAGGGAACACCAAAGGATTGTTCCTCTCAGCAGGGTTGTTGGGAAGAACAAGAAAGGAGATGAAATAACTGACGAAGGCGGCCAAGTACAAGTTCTCGCGGTAACCCGGGCCAACTATAGAGTCGCAATTGTCTTCAGTAACATCACCCACAACTGGTTGCATGTCCTTGAAAAAGTGCTTTAGCCAAGATAGATAGGTGGTCTTTTCTCTTTTGGGCCTCTCTGGAAATAGTTCCCCATTCCATAGATTGTACCAAGAGCCGTACTTCCGTGCCTCTCAAAATGCACCCTGGAGGGCAGTCACAGCAGTCTGTTCCGCAGTAGTCAGCAAAGTGGGGTCAAAAGGGTAGTCCCCACGGGTACTTAGACGAAGTAGAACAACAACATCTTCAAGGGTTGGTGTTATTTACCCCCAAGCCAGGACAAAAGTGTGAATGTCGGGGCTCTAGCGGGAAAGAACCGTATCAGTATTGGTTTGCACCTTGCACACAGACAACTTTTTCGAAATCAAAATAGCGTTGAAGAGATGAACATCCCTCAAACGCTGCTGAAAATCATTGTCCACATTGACATCATCAACCCAAAGAGACCAGTCTGCCGTAGGGCCCGAGTAGGTGCGGTAACAGATGTGTGTGTGAAGAAAGTCACCGCACTCCACATGGAACCGCAACATAGAGGCTGGGTTCACCATGTTAGCGTCATCCCAAAAGGCCTCACCAAAGGGGTGCAAATGTTCTTCTAAAGAAAGGGCTTCGGGAACAAAGGAGTCAACTACCTTCCAAAGTGGATCAATAAGCCCCCTAAAAATATGGGGCACTCCTCCACTCAGTACTGGGAGGGACAACGCTGTCGGGTAGAAACCTAGTGGTGGCCATGAAGGAGAATAAAGAAAAGACAAGAAGACTTTGGAAGGTGGGAACTAGAAAGAGAAGAAGACAATGAGACAAGAAAGTGTGTTGTGGCGGAGGTGGGGGAACCGGTGGACCAAAGGGGCACTATTTATAAAGAAAGCAGCAAAAGGGTGCCAACACGCTTCCTTAGGCCCATTATGACTCATCAGTCAAAAGGGGCACCTTTTCAGAGCCAACGCAACTTTTAACCCAACCGACGCAACCCCTGGGTTACTTGCTGACGTCGTGCACGTGCGGGAAACAAGGAGCGTCTCTTATATGCGCATGGGCAAATGTAGATGGTCAGAAATTAAGCCCCAAATTAAGTATGGACCAAAGTGTCAGGGTCGCCCTTTTAAGGCGACCAAGAATGACTGAAGGAGAATGGGCTAAAGCCCAGGGAAAGTGGGCTAACAGTGGGCCGAAGCAGGTCCAACCCGCCAAGGGTCTAAATGAACTCCATGAAGGAAATTGCCTAAGTGAGGTTGCAAAGAAAACATATGTAGCGGGAAAGTTGTCGAGGCACTTTGCCTTAAAGCCGCCATTCCTAATATCTTCGGTTCTGTTGCCATCCGAAGTTGATGAAGGAAGGAGAAAACTGAGGAAACTAAGTTGCAGAGGCAGTACTTGCAGTGCCCAAGTTGCAGAGGCAATTTGTTAGCGCCGCCATCTCTAATATTGTCGATCCTGCCGTCTGAACTCACCGCGGGAAATAGTTACCGCAGCAACTACGACCGCAGTAACTAAGTTGCAGAAGGAATATCCTGACAAGGTGATGGCAGCCTTTGAGAGAGGCTTTCCTCTACGAGTAGAGGCTAGTGCTTGGCACTGATAGTAGGCCCCCTCCAAAGTTTATTAACTTGGCGCTGACAATAGGCCCCAAGTCTTACTGGTTGGAGTTGATAGTAGGCCCATAGATACCAGTATACCATGGCGACCTTGCGAAGATGGGAGCAGGGCAGCCCAAGCACAAGGGACACCTTTTCCATTCACCTAGGTTATGGACCTGCATTGGTTGCACAGACAGGAGCAAAGAAGCCCCTTTGGGCTTGGTGCTAAGGCACAGCATGGCTGATAGCAAGCTTGACTGTGGCCTTCGCCCTGCGAAACTGGGGAGTTTGTGGTTAGGTGACTAAGGGTAGAGGTTTCACTAAGGTGAACACAAACATGGCCGACAGCAGGCTAATGGAGTCCTGAGAATGCATGTACTGACCAAATAGAACCGAGAAGGCAAGTGCAGCGGCATGGTTCATCGCTGTAAGTGCACTTGCTGAGGTTCAAGCTGAGAAGGCAAGTGTAGAGGCAAACACTCCGGCTATAACTGCACTTGCTGAGGTTTAAAAGAGAGTTGCAACACCAAACACTCCCATCATAGCTACACTTGTTGAGGCTTGAAAAGGTAGTTACGGAGGCATACATACAGTACACAGTACATGCAGAGGGACACATGGCACCTTCATCCTGGTGGCTCAAGGAAGAATATTTTGTGTGATCTTTAGGGACACCTGTCTTCTCTCTATTTGGCCACTTGGTGTCCTCTTTGTACCAAGGAAAAGCCTATAAATAGGACCCATTTCCCAAGGTTTATGAGGAGGAATTTTGGGAACTTAGGGGAGATGCTGCCCATTTGCGCACTGTCATTGTCATCTTCTTGAGCTACCTGCTTCACCTTCACCCAGCCACTCACTCTCCAACATTCTAGATATTTGCTGCTGCTCATTCTCCAGTCATTCCACCACTCTTAGACCATTAGCATAGTTTTGGCACTCTAATCATCTTCCTAACCTTGAACACCTCTACATTTCTAGCAACTTTACTGGGGAGGCTGCTCTGTTGATGGTTCATACTCGTAGTGGTTTACACATTTGACTGGAAAAAATGGCTAAGGATGAAGTTCAGTAACCCCCAAGATAGCAAGGCTCTTCCAATGGCGGGGTAGCACATGCGGAGGACTGTGACCACAATGTTGTAGTTGAGGCAGTCCAGTTACTCCAGGACACATAGTGGGAGCTTAGCAAACTCTTACTGAGGCTATTATAGCCTTGGTGTCTAGACCAGCCACAGCGCAAGCTCCTCCGCCTATAGCACTCCCAAACCCAGTACCTAACCTGTTCCCTAAGGTTCGGGCTCCGATCCAGGTGCCTTCAGTGGTACCTCAAGCGAATGGTACGGCTACTCGTTTTGTTACCTAGGAGCAGACTGGACCATTCCAGCCCACTCACTTTGTTTCTCTAGCCAATGTACAAGCTATGCTCGAGCAAGAGCGTAGCAAAAAGCAACTACCATCTCTCCCCAACCCAGATGTGAAACGCTCATACTCTCAGGAGATATTGACCATGCCATACCCAACTGGGTATACAGTGCCCAAGTTTATTAAGTTCGATGGGAAACAAGGCAATGTCAGAGAACACGTCGTGAGGTTCATTGAAACTCTTAGTGTCCATGGCAGTGACCACTGTCTGCGCCTTCGGGAGTTCTCCAAATGACTTACTGAAAGAGCTTACAGTTGGTATGTGAACTTGGCTCCCAACTTGATCAAGAGTTCGGAGAAGATAGTGAACAAGTTCCACACGAAGTTCTTCCAAGTCCAAGAGAAAGTTACAACCCTCACACTTGGGCGAGATGTCCAAAAAGAAGTTGAAGATATGCTAGACTATGTTAAGCGGTTCCAAGATAAGGCTATTGACTATCATGAACCTGTGGATGAGGCCCATTTAGTCAGCATATGTGTGGAGGATGCCATACGCAACTATAAAATTTTCTTGGTGAACTATAATCTGCCTACCTTTTCAGCCTTGGTTGAGGCAGCTAGGAACTTCAGTACCACTGGTCCTCTGCATAGATCTCATGACAGTCACTGCTACTCCCGCAGTAGCAGAGTTGCTACGGTAACCTTTGTAGGAGGGACTGCTCAAAAGGGAAGGCGTTATCCTCTCGAAAGAGGAAAAGTTATGAGGACAGGAATCCATATCCTTGCAGCCTTGAGAATGTTAAGGCCTTGGTTAAAGAATAGGTAGCCGATGGTGAACTTAGTTTGCCACCGATTGATGTCCCTCCAACCAAAAAGGGCAAAGAAAGCCCAGATTATTGTATCTATCACAAAACCACCAAACACCTTACTAGAGACTGTTGGACTTTGAAAAGTAGCTTCAAGAACAAAGTCGACTCAAATGAGCTGAAGTTCAAAGATGCCGATAATCGTGATATAAGGAAGGACCCTTATCCTAACCACAAAGAGAATGGGAAGAATGTACATATGATTAGATACCTTGGGCCTGTGCGCGAGGCCAAGAAGTATGTGCCTTGGCGTATCTAGGAAGATTATGGGGCCATTACTTTCCTAGAAGCAGACATACCATGCACATTTCCCCATAACCATCCTCTTTTTGTCACAGCTTACATCAATGATGTAGAGTTCAAGCGTGCTTTTCCTCAATGGTGGGGCGTCCATAAACATCATTACTACAAACACCTTTGCAAAAACTGGAATCTCAGAGTCCAAGATGGTTCACCAACCCATCACTGTGACGGGTTTTGGTGGTGAGAAAAAAGTTACTAAGGGCCATGCTATCGTGGACTTTGCAGTTGGTGAGATCCGTTTCGCAACTAAGTTCCATGTGATTAAAGCGGACACAAATTACCATATGATACTTGGCAAAGCTTGGATGCACCAATGTGGGGCAATCTCGTCAAGTTATCACCAATGCATGAAGGTAAAGTTGGGAAAGCGCACAGTAACCATAAATGCGTCTTAACAGCCATTCGAAGTGGATGAGGCACACTATTCGGATGTAGTTTTCTTTACTGAGTTGCCAATGGATGAAACTCTAAGGGCTGGTAAAGTTGCAGTGGTAAAATTGCCAAAGTAAGAAGATATTCGGGATACAGAGGCTGCTCCAGAAAGTAGTGGGCAGAAAAGGAGTAGCAAGGCCACAAGTCCTCCACCCAAGATTGTTAAGGTACGCAAGGACGGCAAGACAGTTTACTACTTATGATAGTCTTGGGGGCCATACTTCATACCTTGGAAGGATGGCCCCAAGACGAATAAACGTGACGGTGATGAGTCCCAAGAAAGCTTGGTAGAGACGCCTGAGCCCGCCCTTGAATGCATGCAAGATAGACCCAAACCGGAGCATGAGGTACTTGCTGCGGTCAACCTCAGCGACTTACCAGGGCAGAGCAAGCCCGTGTTTATCAGTGATACAATGGCTCCAGCAGCTAAGGCAGGATTGATAACACAACTAAAGCAGTACAGTGACGTCTTTGCTTGGACATACGATGAGATGCCTAGTCTTGACCCACCCCTTATTACTCATCATCTGGACACTTTTCCAAACTCTAAGCCAATCAAGGAGCATGCTCGAAAGTATCACCCTTATCTTGAAGCAAAGATTAAAGTGGAGGTAGATAACTTATATAGGGCTAAGATCATTGAGCCTATACAATACCCAACCTGGTTAGCAAATATTGTGCCTGCGAAGAAGAAGAACGGTCTGATCAGGGCTTGCGTAGACTTTCGTGACCTGAATAAGGCCTGCCTAAAAGATGAGTTTCCATTGCCCTTTGTTGACACACTTGTCGATTCTACGATGGGCCATCAGATGTTCTCTTTCATGAATGGGTTCAGTGGTTATAACCAGACCAAAATGGCATCAGAAGATGCAGAAAAGACGGCTTTTAGAACGCCCTTGGGAAATTTTTTCTATACGGTGATGCCCTTCAGTTTGAAAAATGTGGAGGCAACCTACCAACACGCTATGACTGCAGTGTTCCATGACATGTTGCATCATGAATTGGAAGTATATGTGGATGATCTAGTGGTCAAGTCTGCTGAGGCAAACCAACACCTCTACGACTTGGAAATTTTTTTTCAGCGTTGCCGCTAATTCTGCCTAAAGATGAACCCTGTCAAGCGTACCTTCAGAGTTACCACCGGCAAGTTCCTTGGTTTTCTTGTACACCAACGGGGGATCAAAGTAGATGGGGATAAGATGAAGTCAATCATGGAGATGCCACCACCACACTCTCAAAAGGCCTTGAAAAAATTCCTAGGCAACGTGTCATACCGTAGAAGGTTCATTCCAGCCCTTGCTGAGATAACCTTTTCCTTTGGGGCACTGGAATCACAAGTTTGAATGGTTGCAAGAATACCAACAGACATTTGATATGGTGAAGAAAGCACTTACCTCTCCACTTACAATGATTGCCTCACAATCCAAAAAGCCTCTACTACTGTACCTGACCTTTACACCTTGGTCTATTGAAGCTCTACTTGTCCAAGACATGGATGGCATTGAGAAGCCAGTCTATTACATCAATCGCAAAGTCAATGGTGCCGAGTCGCGATATACCCTAATTGAGAGGCAGTGTTTACCCTTAATCTTCAAATTGCAGAAGTTGCGCCACTATTTTTTGGCACACCCGATCCAGGTTGTGACCCGGAGTGATCCATTCCGTTACTTGCTGAGCAAGCATGCTCTGACTGGAAAAATGACAAGATGGCTTTTGGTTCTAGCAGAATATGACATCACTTGTGTTACTCCCAAGGCTATTAAGATCCAAGCACTTGCAGACTTACTGGCCCAATTCCCATCTGGTGGACATGAACCTGTAGAGGTACCTCTACCAGGTGAGGTCCATGTCTTAGCAGCTGTAGTTGAAACTTATTGGGACTTAAAAATTGATGGAGCTTCTGGAGCTGGGAAAGGTGGAGCTGGCATAACACTAACCAGTCAAGAAGGAGAGAAGTTTCATCTATCATATAAGCTTGACTTTGAATGTTCAAACAACGAGGCTGACTATGAGGCGTTGATACTGGGTCTAATTGCTACCCAAAAGAAGGGCCTCCGCAAGTTGAAAATTTGGGGCGACTCCAAGCTAGTTGTCAAGAAAACAATGGGTGATTTCATCTTGAAGGAGCCTCTGTTAGCCCCATATAGCATCGTAGTTCAAAGGTTTCTCACTCAGTTTGATGATGTCCAAACCCAGCATACCCCTCGAACATACAGCCGTTTCCCGAATGCCTTGGCTACATTGGGGACAAAGGTGGATGTACTAGATGATATTATAGCCATCATCATCGAGAAAAGAACAACACCAATAGTGTTTGCCGAAGAACATACAAAGCAAGTTGCTGAGTGGTGGAAAGCATATATAATCCTGTAGTTGAAAACAGGCTAGGGAACAAACAAACCAGCAGAACTTGCATCATTTATGCTCCTCATAGAAGAGTTGTACTTTCACGGTCCCAATAACCAGCTGGCAAGGTGCGTCAGTAGACAAGAAGAAACTTACAGACTTAAGTAGATATATGCTAAGTCCTTTGGAAATGGAGATATCAGTCTATACTGACAAATATAGAGGCAAGGGTATTACTAGCCAGAGATGGAAAAGGAAAGCATTGAGTTGCAGAGGCAATGTGCAAAATGTCAGTCCTACCCTAAATCTTAAGCAGTGAGGAATGGAGGCAGCTGTATATTGACTATCTTGGAAATGGCACACTGCCTGAGAGCAAAGCCGATGCTATTAGAGTTCAGAGGCGGGCCCTTTTCTTCCTTCACCCTGGCAAGCTGTACCCGCAAAAGCCTTGCAAAGAAACCTTTGGCGTGTTTATCAAAGGATGAGGCAAACGAAGTACTGAGAGAAGCCCACAAGGTAGAGCATCAAAGAGCACAGCGATTATATGGGCACCTTAATCACCTCGGCTGCTGCTGGCCGACAATGGAAGAAGATGCTAAAATCTTTGAAAGGAGATGCCAATGTTGACAGAAATTTAGGAACTTGATATTTGCACTGGCGGTTGAACTGCACAAAATCAAGACCCCTTACCCGTTTCATGCTTGGCATTTGACCTGGTAGGTCCTATAGATTGATACTTGTATCAATTGAAGTTAGTTCCAAGTGGGTAGAGGCTATACTGATGAGGAAGGCAGATGGGCAGAAGTGGCCAACTTCAGCAAAGAAAACATAATCTGTAGGTTTGGCATACCCAACGTGATGTTGTTTGATAATGGAACCCCCTTTGTGAACCGCCATATGGGAAGACTGTTGGGCACTTATCAGATCAAGCACCATAAGTCTACCCCGTACTACCCGCAAGGGAACGAACAAGCTGAGGCAACCAACAGAACTCTCATCCGAATATTGAGTAAAACGGTGGATGACGCAGGGGCCACATTGTTTGAACAACTCCATGTAGCACTTTGGGCATACAGAACGTCAAAGAAGAGGCTAACTCAGACAACCCCATTTTCCCTAGTATATGGGTCTGAAATTATGTTACCAGTTGAGTTGGCAGTACCCTCAGCAAGAATGGCTATATCAGCATATTTAGTTCAAGACATCAGAAAAAACGACATAGAGGCAGCTGAAGAAAGAAGGGATCGAGCTTCGCGAGAAATGGAAAAGTATCATCAGTCTATAGCTCACGCCTACAATCAATCTTTCAACACAAGGAGTTCAAGGAGGGGGATTTGGTGTGGAAGACAGTGGATGCAATCGTGCGGGGGAAACCAATCCCCAAGTTCTCACCTAGATGGTAAGGCCCCTACAAAGTTGCTAAGGCAAGCAGCAAGGGGTATTATAGGTTGACAAGAGTAAATGATGGGTTCAGAACTGGCCCTATCAACGCCAAATATGTCAAAGAATATTTTCTTAATTTCTTTTGTTTAAAAAAAAAAAAAAGAGTTATAAGTTTATTTGTTAATACTTCCAAAGCAAAGTGTAAAGAAAGGGTTATACACTTAGTAAACTTGTTACTCTTGTAAACACTTAGTGCAAGGAAAGTTTTCCATACTTAGCGAAATTTGGTCCATGTAAAAAGCTTAGTCGCGATGAAGTTTTATTCATGGCCCGAGTTTTGCTTGTCTTTAGAAGTTATGTAAGAGACAATGAAAGGAAGAAAATGTTCTCCATAGCATGACTACAATGTTCAAAAGGAAAAGAAGAAAGAAAAAAGAGATAGCAAAAGTACAAAGAAAAAGAGCCATAACAATGCCACAATACATCAATTCAAGCCCTTCATGAGGAAGTCCATCAGGGTTACATGCCGAGGTAACTGAGCAACCAACGTAGAGTACTTTTCTTTGAACAGAGCTAGGTTCTGCCAGTGATGCTCCAAGGCACCCTCACACTCCTTGATAGTCTTCTCCAAGGATGCAATCACCGCCACATTGTCTGCATGCTCAAGGAAGCCATCGACTTCCTGAACCCTATCCCTCATCCATGATAGGTCCAAACCATTCCTCTCAAAGCCATTCAGGTTGGACTTAGCACTTTCCACGAACTTGCTGGGGGTTGTCAGAATCTTCTTAGTAGCGAGGTCGCGAATGAAGTGGGCAAGTGACTCCAGCAGCGCTGTTTACATCATAGATACAGGAACATTAAAAGGAGTGAAAGTGTTAGGGCGCAAAGCCTGGATGCGGGCAATAATGAGAGCAGCTTTAGAAGAAACCCAATAACTTAGAAAAGAAACCCTTCCTGAGGGCTGTAGGGACTCTCTCACACCACCGCCAACCTGGATCACAAGGGGAGACTTGCAAAATGACCGAAGTTTTGAAGACGACGAACCTCTCCCTAGGACGGCTGCCCAACAGCTTTGGATTGTGTGGATGCGGAGAGTTGGCCAGACGAGCTGATCTCGCGAGACAAACCAAAACTGCTTCCATCGCTCTGCCGCTCCAAGAAGAGGTTATTCATTGGGTAGCCTCCAACGTTCAGATTTGGTATAGTAGTAGTATCCATCCCAGTATAAAAATCTTGAGACACTCCAAAGTCAGCTGGCACATCGGGAAAATGAGTGGGGTCCAAGTCTGCAAGCTACTCAGAGGTTGCCGAAGCAACTGGGTCAGAGGTCCCAGCGACAGCAGTAACAACATGAATGGCTAGGGTGACAACTTCCTCTGCAAGTCGGTCCAAATTTAGGGGGACTACAACAGGAACAGTGGAAGCAGCCGCTACACTTGCACTCCCTTCAGCCACTTGGACGTTTGGAAGTGGGGTCTGTTGAACCAATGGAGACTTAGTGGACTAGGAAGAACCACCAAATACAACTTCAAAGGGAGGTGGTGCAACTTCCAGCGGCTCTCTTACGCCCTATCTTTGCTTGCGGTCTCAGGGACAAAATCCTCCCCACCGACAGAGGAATGGTCAGAATGGGCAGAATCAACAGGGTTTGGGGGTTCTGCACCCTCAACAACTACAACCTCTATTACTCCCACATTAGGGAGACTTGTTCACTTTCAACAAAAGGGGCATCATGATCTCTCTCCATATCTGCAACCTTATTCTCACCAGCCGACTCAACCCTCGCAACGGACTCAGCCGTTGCAACTGGTTCGGCCTCAGCACTTGGTTCCTCTTCAACATCTGGCAATATCATTTTGCAATTTCTAAGCCTGGTGACCCTTGAAGCAATGGGAAGTTCATCATCATCGTCTGAATTTGAGGAAATGTCGATGGCACTCGAAGGACCTCCAGGACCTGAAGGTGGTATAACCCAAACGGTACCGCGCTCCGAGACCAATAAACCCTGACAAGGAAGAAGACCGTGTGACTACTAAGTGAAGATAAAAAGTCCCAATGAAGTATGAAAAAATGCAGAGTATTTTTCTAAGTATGAGTACCTTTTAGAGTCTTTTCTTGCTTGGTAAGGTGCGAGCCTCAGCGACCGACGCCGCTGCCTCCTAGACTGCTCTCAGTCTGGAGCAAGTCATGCATACTGTTGTGCTGACTTGAGGGGGAGCAATTGGCAAAGGTCGAACGGACTTTTCCCTAGATAGGTGAGGCTCCTCCATGGCAGGTAGGGATAGAAGCTTGAAACAGCAAAGAACAATGGTCTGTTTTCCACGGCCAAAGGGTTTCGTCGCATGGTCGACTGGATCACTGTTGCAAAGATTGAATAAAGAATTGAGGTTGCGATGGCAGAACAGCCTGTTATTGGGAGTGAACGCGCCCTCTCTCCTAAGTGAGGGAAGCTCCATGAAGCCCAAGCCCTCCACAAGTAGAGCAGTACAATCATGGGCAAACCGCTGAAAGCTCTGGTGGAAATCAGTCTGAGGCGGAGGGGCATGTGGAATGCCCTGATCCATGCCAAACTGCCTAAGGACCCTGCCCGATTGATAGATGGCGCTGGACATGCCCTCCTTGTTCCATACGGGTATAAATCTGGGGCGCATCATAATAGGAATAAGAAGGGAGTTGCCCTACACACTGTTGAGAGAGAAATCAACATGACGAGTCTTAGAGAAATAAAATGGAACCATAAAGATGCGTGGAAGAGGCTGAGTGAAGGAACGGAACACACACTCCTCCATGCGATCGATGTGATCCACGAAAGGCCTATTGGTGCCAATGCCAGACCATTTGGAAATACAAGGAAGAGATTGACATACTTGTCTTGTGACGGGTCGGCCTTCTACATCTAGAACGGGACGACCCTCTGCATTAAGGACTTTATCAATAAAGAATGGCTCGTGTTCTTTGGGGACAAGACCCATAACAGGTAATCGCTCATAGAAGAAGGCGGTCAGAAAGTGGGTATGAACGAAGCTCCACACATTGTAGCGGCCCATGGATCTCTCTATGTTCGAATGGATAAGTTTGATGTGGAAATATAAATTTCCCAAAAAGAGAGGGGCCAAGAGGATCTGACTACCGCTGCATAGTTTGACAACGAGAGAGAACACCAAAGGATCGATGCTCTCAGCAGGGTTACTGGGAAGAACAAAAAAGGAGATGAAATAACTGATGAAGGCGGCCAAGTACAAGTTGTCTCGGTAACCAGGGCCAACTATAGAGTCGCGACTGTCTTTGGTAACATCACCCACGACAGGTTGCATGTCCTTGAAAAAGTGCTTTAGCCAGGAGAGATAGGTGGTCTTGTCTCTTGTGGCCTCTCTGGAAGTAGTTCCCCAGTCCTAAGATCGTAGCAAGAGCCGTACTTCCATGCCTCTCGAAATGCACCCTAGAGGGCAGTCACAGCAGTTTGTTCTGCATTAGACAGTGAAGTGTGGTCAGAAGGGTAGTCCCCACAGGTACTCAGACGAAGGAGAACAGCAACATCTTCAAGGGTTAGGGCTATCTCCCCCCAAGCTAGGACAAAAGTGTGAGTGTCGCAGCTCCAGCAGAAAACAACTGTATCAGTATTGGTTTGCACCTTACGCACAGATAACTCTGTCGAAATCAAAATAGCGTTGAAGAGATGAACATCCCTCAAGCACTGCTCAAAATCATTGTCCGCAATGACATCATTAACCCAAAGAGACTAGTCTGCCAAAGGACCCGAGTGGGTGTGGTGATAGATATAGTAGTGAGGAAAGTCACCGCGCTCCCCACGAAACCGCAGCATAGAGGTTGGGTTAACCATGTTAGCGTTATCCAAAGAGGCCTCACTAAAGGGTAGCAAAGGTTCTTCTAGAGAAAGGGTTTCAAGAACAAAGGAGTCGACTGCCTTCCAAAGTGGACCAGCTAGCCGCCCCAAAATATGGGGCCCTCCTCCACTTAGTCCTGGGAGGGACAGCCTTGTCGGGTAGGAACCTAGTGGTGGCCATGAAGGAGAATAAATAAAAGACAAGAAGACTTTGGAAGATGGGGGCTAGAAAGAGAAGAAGACAATGAGACAAGAAAATGTATTGTGGTGGAAGTGGGGGACCGGTGGACCCAAGGGGCACTATTTATAAAGAAAGCAGCAAAAGGGTGCCAACACACTTCCCTAGGCCCATTATGACCCATCAGTCAAAGGGGGCACCTTTTCAGAGCTGATGCAACTTTTGACCCAACCAACATAACCCCTGGGTTACTTGTTGATGTCATGCATGCGTGGGAAACAATAAGTGTGTCCCTTACACGCGCAAGGGGCAAATATAGAGGGTTAGAAATTAAGCCCCAAATTAAGTATGGACCTAAGTGCTGGGGTCGCCCCTTTAAGGCGACCAAGAATGACTGAAGGAGCATAGGCTAAAAGCCCAGAGGAAGTGGGCCAACAGTGGGCCGAAGCAGATCTGACCCGCGTAGGGTTCAAATGGACTCCACGAAGGAAATTGCCTAAGTGAAGTTGCAGAGGGAAAAAATGCAGCGGGAAAGTTACTGAGGCACTTTGCCTCAGTGCCGTTCATCCTAATATCTTTGGTTCCATAGCCATCCGAAGTTACTGAGGAAATGAGAAAACTGAAGCAACAAAGTTGCAGAGGTAGAACTTGCAACTCCCAAGTTGCAGAGGTATTTTATCAGCGCCGCCATCTCTAATATTGTCGGTTCTACTGTCTGAACTTGTAGTGGGAAATGGCTATCGCAACAACTATAACCGCAGCGCCAAACACTCCCGTCGTAACTACACTTGTTGAGGTTGAAATAGGTAGTTTCGGAGGCAAACAAATAGTACACAGTACATAGAGAGGCACACGTGGCACCTTCAGCCTGGTGGCTCAAGGCAGAATATTCTGTATGATCCTTAGGGACACCTGTCTTCTCTCTATTTGGCCACTTGGTGTCCTCTTGGTACCAAGGAAAAGCCTATAAATAGAACTCATTTCCCAAGGTTCAAGAAGAGGAATTTTGGAACTTTGGGGAAATGCTGCCAATTTGTGCACTGCCATTGTCTTCTTTTTGAGCTACCTGCTTCACCTTCATCCAGCCGCTCACTCTCCAACTTCTCAGACAGTTGCTGCTGCTCATTCTCTCATCATTCCACCACTCTTGGACCATTAGCGTAGTTTTTGCCTCTCTAATCATCTTCCTAACCTTAAACCCCTCTACATTTCTGACGACTCTACTGGGGAGGCTGTTCTGTTGATGGTTCATACCTGCAGTGGTTTACACACTTCACTAGAAAAAATGGCTGAGGATGAAGTTCAGTAACCCCCACGGCAGCAAGGCTATTCCAATGGCGGGGCAGCACATGCGAAGGACCGCGACCATAGTGTTGTAGTTGAGGCAGTCCAGTCACTCCAGGACACACAGAGGGAAATCTTGGCAGCTTTGAAAACTCTCACTGAGGCTATTATGGCCATGGCATCCAGACCAACCCAAACTCAAGCACCTCTACCTGTAGCAGTCCCAAACCCAGTGCCTAACCTATTTCCTAAGGCTCGGGCTCCAATCCAGGTGCCTCCGGTGGTACCTCAGGCGAACGGTACGGCCGCTGGTTTAACTACTCGGGAGCAGACTGGACCATTCTAGCCCACTCACTTTGTTACTCTAGCTGATGTACAAGTTATGCTCGAGTAGAAACGTTGCAAAAAGAAACTACCATCTCTCCCCAACCTAGAAGTGAAACCCCTATACTCTCAGGAGATATTGACCATGCCATACCCAACTGGGTATGCAGTGCCCAAGTTTATTAAGTTTGATGGGAAACAAGGCAATGTCAGAGAACACGTTGTGAGGTTCATTGAAACTCTTGGTGTCTATGGCAGTGACCACTCTCTGCACCTTCAGAAGTTCTCCAAATCATTTACTGAAATTGCTTACAGTTGGTATGTGAACTTGGCTCCCAACTCGATCTAGAGTTAGGAGGAGATAGTGAACAAGTTCCACACAAAGTTCATCCAAGTCCAAGAGAAAGTTACAACCCTCACACTTGGGAGAGATGTCCAAAAAGAAGGTGAAGATATACTGGATTATGTTAAGCAGTTCCAAGATAAGGCTATTGACTGTCATGAACTAGTGGATGAGGCCCATTTAGTCAGCAAATGTGTGGAGGTGCCATATGTGACTACAAAATTTTCTTGGTGAATCATAATTTGCCTACCTTTCTAGCATTGGTTTAGGCAGCTAAGAACCTCAGTACCACCGGTCCTCTACATAGATCTCGTGCAGTCACCGCTACTCCCATAGTAGCAGAGTTACTACGGTAACCTTTGCAAGAGGGAACCGCTCATAAGGGGAGGCGTCATCCTCTCGAAAGAGGAAGAGTTATGAGGACAAGAATCCATATCCTTGCAGCCTTGAGAATGTTAAGGCCTTGGTTAAAAAATGGGTAGCCCATGGTGAACTTACTTTGCCTTCGGTTGATGTCCCTCCAACAAAAAAGGACAAAGAAAGCCCATATTATTGTATCTTTCAAACAACCACCAAACACCCTACTAGAGACTGTTGGACTTTGAAAAGTGTCTTCAAGAAGAAAGTTGACGCAAATCAGCTGAAGTTCAAAGATGTCGGTAATCGTGATGTAAGGAAAGACCCTTATCCTAACCATAAAGAGAAGGGGAAGAATGTACATATGATTAAGTACCTAGGGCCCGTATGCGATCAAGTGCACATGGCATCCTACTATGATGAGTTAGAAGAGGACACTCATGCTAGCGTCCAGCTCCTTGAGACAGTACCTGCAGAGGCAAAATTTGCAGAGGATACTCACACTTAGGCCTTGCAAAACTCTATTAAGTTTCGCACCTTCTTTGACCAGCTGGGGCTGAGCCAAGCCGCCAAGTTGGAAGCAACAAAGGACCTCATTAACATTGCCGAAGTCCACCATGTCGAAGTTGCTGAGGCCGAGGAGTATGTGCCTCGGCGTATCTAGGAAGATTAGGAGGCCATTACTTTCTCAGAAGCAGACAGAGCATACCCATTTCCTCATAACCGTTCTCTTTTTGGCACAATGTACATCAATGATGTAGAGTTCAAGCGTGCTTTCCTCGATGGTGGGGCATCTATAAACATCATCACTACTGACACCTTTGCAAAGGCTGGTATCTCAGAGTCCAAGATGGTTTGCCAACCCATCACCGTGGCGGGTTTTGGTGGTGAGAAGAAAGTTACTAAGGGCCATGTTATTGTGGACTTAGCAGTTGGTGAGAAAGTTACTAAGGGCCATGTTAATTAAGTTCCATGTGATTGAAGGGGACACAAATTATCATATGATACTTGGCAGAGCTTGGATGCACCGATATGGGGCTATCTTGTCAAGTTATCACCAATGCGTGAAGGCAAAGTTGGGAAAGCGCATAGTAACCATAAATGCGTCTAAAAAGCTATTTGGAGTAGAGGAGGCACACTATTCGAATGTAGTTTTCTTTGCTGAGTTTTCAATGGATGAAACACCAAGTACAGGTAAAGTTACAGTGGTAAAATCGTCGAGGTGGGAAGAAATTTGGGATGTTGAGGCTACTCTAGAAAGTAGTGGGCAGAAGAAGAGCAGCAAGTCCACAAGTCCTCCACCCAAGATTGTTAAGGGGCGCGAGGACGACAAGACAGTTTACTACCTATGATGGTCTTGGTGGCCAGACTTCATACTATGGGAGGGTTGCCCCGATATGAATAAACGTGCCGGTGATAAGTCCCAAGAAGTGTTGGTGGAGATACCTGAGCTGGCCCCTGAATGCATGCAAAATAGACCCAAACCACAACAAGAGGCACTTGTTGAGATCAACCTTAGCGACTTACCAAGGTAGAGCAAGCCCGTGTTTATCAGCGATATAATGGCTCCAGCAACTAAGGTAGAATTGATAACACTACTGAAGTGGTACAGTGACGTCTTTGCCTGGACATACGACGAGATGCCTGGTCTTGACCAATCTCTTGTCACTCATCAACTGGACACTTTTTCCAACGCTATGCCAATCAAACAGCATGCTCGAAAGTATCACCCTAATCTTGAAGCAAAGATTAAGGCGGAGGTAGAAAAGTTATAGAGGGCCAAGTTCATTGCGCCTATATAGCACCCAACCTTGCTAGCAAATATTGTGCCTATGAAGAAGAAGAATGGCCTGGTCAGGGTCTACGTAGACTTTCACGACTTGAATAAGGCCTACTTGAAAGACGAGTTTCTATTGCCCCATGTTGACACACTTGTCGATTCTACTGTAGGCCATCAAATGTTATCCTTCATGGATGGGTTCAGTGGTTATAACCAGATCAAAATGGCACCAGAAGATGCAGAAAAGACGGCTTTCAGAACGCCCTTGAGAAATTTTTTCTATACGGTGATGCCCTTCGGTTTGAAAAGTGCGGGGGTAACCTACCAACCGGCTATGATTGCAGTGTTCCATGACATGTTGCATTATGAGGTGGAAGTAAATGTGGATGATCTGGTGGTCAAGTCTACTAAGGCAAACCGACACCTTTGCGACTTGGAAAAAGTATTTCAGTGTTGTCGCAAATTTTTCCTAAAGATGAACCCTCTTAAGTGTGCCTTTGGAGTTACCGCTGGCAAGTTCCTCGGCTTTGTTGTACACCAACGGGGGATCGAAGTAGATGGGGATAAGATCAAGTCAATCATGGAGATGCCACCACCACACTCTCAAAAGGCCTTGAATAACTATCGAGAAATGGATTTCACGCGTTGAGCTCATCTAAAATTATCTTGTATAAAAAAGCGCTAACGCTCACTTTTTACTAGTCAAGGGTCTACGATCAGAGAGCGCTCATCCCTTGCTTGTTTGGTCATCGGGCTGCTCTGTCTGATGGAATCTGTCTTTTGGCTAACGGTCATCGGTATCGGTCCAACCATTCCTTTCTCCTGTCTTTATTAGTATATTCCCTCTCTTCCTTCCCTGCTCGGGAATTCGTATCTGTAGCAATCGAGTAAGGCTAGGCTAATCGGTGGAAAAAAAAAATCGCGTTCTGTATCGGTCAATCGCTTCGGTGAATGAATCTATCACGAATGCCATTACATTTTCTTAGTTGCTTGTTTGCGATCCCTTGTTTGAATCAGAGTCTTTCTCGTAGGGCATTTTATTAAAGCTGAAGGCCTCTTCAAATTCCTTGATGTAGGGTCAAAGGGATAATAGAAGTGAGTCTTGAAAGTGGATAGGTGATCATCCCTTTCTTTAAAGTCAGCTAATGAAACCAACCTTGGAGTTCCAGCTGTAAGTGAAGTTCAAAATCTCTCTTCCTTTCGGTAAGCTCAGTACTCAAGGGAGGTTCATAGAATCCACTCTTTACGTTACGACTAGCGGTATCTGTTTCTGTATCGGCTTTATCTAGCGAGTGGGCTTCTTCGTTGAGTAGACGTCTCGAGGGAACAAACCAGACAAAATCCGTTTTTTTAGTAAAATCTCCTGCTTTTGGCTTTCTCTTCCGGTTGCGTAAGTCGGAAACACGTTCAACAGACAGATCAGAAAAGAGCTTTCACTACTTTTAGCTGGGCTTGACTTGACTACCGCCCGAAGCGCAAGGAATAAAAGAAAGAAGTCAGGCAAGTGGTTTTCTCGATGAACTCCTTCCTTTTCTATTTCTTTTTGAGCCCGTAGGCTAACTCCAAGGTTTCACTCCAAGAGTCTAACTCTAAGGCTTTACGGCTTGACGAGGGTTGATGAATCCTTGTACACTCCAACTACTGTACGAGAACCACAGGTTGGGTTCTGCTTTCTCTTTGCACAGAGTAACTCGCAATTTGATGACAGCACTACATACAACCTTCAAGGAAAGAACCTTGACTTCTTTCTTCTTTAGAGGAGGCTCATTCGGGAGAATAAGACGCTTAAAGCAATCCACATGAAATGAGGAAAGAGAACTGAGTAAACCTCTCATTTACACATGGTCCTTTACCCGCCAAGAAACTGGCATTCAATCTTTCTTCGAAGAGGGAAGGGGTACGCTTTCACTCCAATCATCGAAATCGGATTGGACTCATTGAAATAGGAAGAAGAATATATACATAGCTATATTATATAGATTGAGGGAATAGCTTACAGGGCATAACTAGCCTGAGTCACTATAGGTGATTCCACCCTTCTTAAACCAGGGATCCACTCTCTCCTCACTCAATAAAGCAGGGCACGCTTACTTGATTCTCGCAGGGAGAGTGATGACCTCTATATATTTTAAGGCTATACCCGACTTAGAGACTGATGAGTTGCTTACTAAGGGAGAAATACAAGAGACTTGCATTTAGAATCAGGGACTAATACCAAGAATCAGATTAAAATAGAGAAAAGCATTGCCTACTCTCAATCAGGGACTAAAACCACTGCTTTTGGGTCTGTTACACTTAATAATGGAAACTAACCAGATATACATTATTCCCAGAGACTGAGATTAGCGGAAAGAAGGAGATCGAAATCCCTTCAGACAGAGAAAGAGGAAAGGCTAGAAATCACATCAAGATCAGGAATGGCAGCGGGAAGGAGGAAAGACCAGCATTCGGGAGACGACCCAAGTGCAATCACATAATAATACTTACTACTAACCTATCAATCGAAGCCGAGGAAATGAGATAACATCCTATGACTTCACTCACTCTTAGTCGGTGGACCAGACTTGATATCCTCAGTCTTCCGTATACTAGGAAAGAGACCGCAATAAGGGTATTTTTTACAAAAGGAACCATACTTGCATAGGAAGACACGCATGCACTCCTTGGATTAGGGATAAATCAATGAATAGTTTAGTTACACATGGGCCTTTTAAATAGAAAAAAGGGGGATCTTGACACACCGGGAGGCAATCTACTTACACCGGCTTAGTTCTTATCCCTGCTTACTTCAGTCTGAACTCCTAGCATTCGAGTTCCCATCTCGCATCTGCAAAATAAATCTGAGACAACAACCCGGCGTACGGGTCTTGGCTTGTCTTGTTGACCCAAAGCTGGTGTTGGAACTGCTTCGAATCCTGGCTTTCCAACTGTAGTTTACTTTGGCAATGCGAGTGACTTTCTCCCTTTTTGGGATTTAGTGGGTTGCTTCGATTCCTCCAATTCCTTTGGTTTTGGATTCAATCCCAAGTCAGCCCTAGAAGATGGAATAAATATCGAGTAAATTGCCATTTTCCTTTATCAACTTCTTTCGTTTGACCCCTTGAGCGTCATCCCTCCCAATAGTTTAATCAAACTCGCTATCGGGGTCCCGGCCTAGGAACAACCACCCAAAAAAGCAGAATCTAAGACTTCAAGCAGCCCTACTGGAATAGAAAATGAAGGCACCTTCATTACAGGAAGAGGTGGTGATTGTACTTTGAATGGACAGAAACTCCAGCTGGTTGACCTGGTTACCTTTGCCAAAGATGGAGTGGATTGCTAAAAGATCGATTTGAAGCCAAAAACACGATATTGGCACCGAAAGTGACTTCTAAAGTAGGCGTGTATGAAAGGTCTACCAGAAATGGCTTTCTCGCCGTTGACTCGTCAGCTCTTTGTCTGCTTAGATTGAATAGTTGGGAACAAGTCCATTATCTTACTTTACACTTTACTGTTGGAAAGCCTCCATACTTTTATCTCGTTATGCTCTCTTGCTTGGTTGACCTATCTTTGCTGATATGACAGTTTTACTTGTTGAGCCTTTGAATGTGATACCCTACATAGGACGAGAGTCGAGGTTTCCAGATCTGATTTAGCAAACTCTCCCTCTTAATCAAAGAAAGAGGCTTGAAGGCAATCCATTTCAGCAAGGGTGGGAAGATGTACTAAAGAAAGGGAAGGGAGGGATGCCCGGGTTGAGTTCGATAGCCGGTGGGAGGGCCGGTCCATCAATCCGGATAGGATGACAGTCTCTATAGGTCGACCCATTCTCAATGTCCAGATTCAGTCCCATAGTTGGAACGGGGGCAGCTAGTCTATCTAACCGCATTAGCCGGGCATGCAACTATATCTTCTGGTTCATTCTCGCCATATCCCTTAGCGCGGAGGTTTTTTCCTCGAAATGGGCAGGATCGGCAACAACATATATCTCCGTCTATCGGCCCAACCAACCTTACAAGAACCAGCTTGCCCAGTAGCAGCACCATCACTAGTAGCCCCTACCCCAAGCTAACTTCAGCCCTTGTGAAAGGCATTTGAGCATACATCCTGGTTGGCTCGTAAGCCGCTAAACTAATAAATTACTAATCGATAGAAATGAGCTAAATCAACGCTATTTTACTCTAATAAACCCTTGAGTTCTTCTCCACGAGCTACTTTCTTGCTAAGGGCTTATGGCTATTGAAGGGCTTTTCCTTGCCCGCGGGAATAGATTCACCTATCTTTAGAGACAGACCATTGGAAAGGGCCTTATTATGCAAATTTGTTTTTTGACGTACGAGTGAGTACAAGAATTGACAAGCCGAAGATCGACCGAGAAAGAGCAAGAAAGCATTTTCTCTAAACTTACATCAAACCTTCTTAGAAAAGGCTTTTGAGCAGTGTGCGGACTTCCTCCTATTGGTCCAAAGGCCATGACCGGTAGCAGAACGTGCCCCCTTCCCCAACCAGCTAGCTACTAGGTAGAACCAAGAAAAGCTGCAACCTAACAAAGAAGGTATTGAAGCCTGTATAGGCAATTCCCTATTTTGATCCCTCCAAAGCTATAGCTATGCTTCGCTTTTATGCAATTATGAACTCTACTTGATCGATTCAATTCGTAATGATCACCTAGATTGACTTGGGACCAGTATTGAAGAAAGAATAGAAATGGGAATAAAGAGGAAAGACAGTCAGGCGGGGAAGGCCTATTTGTTATGGAAAGCCTTCTTCCCTCATGTTAGCTCCTGCTGGTCTCTTGCTTGGTAAGGAATAAAAAAAAGGTTATTCCCAGGATATCTGGGCTACAAGCACAGAGCCTACTAATTGATACATATACATAAGGGCGCACCGAGCAACTTAGACCATTGGGCTCTACTACTATCTGTAGTTGCTTCGCTGTCTTCATTCCCACAGTAGATTAAATAACAGTTCCTGGGTCATGGCTAAGAGGTCTTGCCACCGTACTTGCTTAGTTGAATTCCGTTATTCGCCTTTCAAGCTTCCCGGTTTCAATGAGTGCCATGGGATTCCACTGGTTCGTTCCTGGGCGCTGGAGTGGGAGATGGAAATGGATCAATAAATCCAAATGGTGAAATGGGAGATGTAGGAGAAACCGTTCCTTGTAGGCTATGTGCTATGGCACTGTCGGACTAATCATACTTTATAGGTCTAGAGTCTGTACGCTCTTCATTCTATTATAGTCTAAAATACCAAAATCCCGTTCTTGAGCTTCCCAATTTCACCCATTCCTTGAAGTTCCTTGAAGTTGGATCAGGGGCTTCCTTTCAGACTTGAATTACGATTAAGCTGGAATAAAAACTTTGCCTTCGATGGTGCGAGAACTGGCTTCCAACAAAAACCTTTGGTTTGCGGATGGCCTAATATTATATATAGGGACAGGGCCTAAAGTATCAAAATCCTTCGGGCGAACCCTCTTATGGCATCCCTACTTCTTCTTAGCGGCAAAAGAGCAACCTTGATCTCGCGGTCGGTCACTGCCTCATAGGCCTCCTTCCCTATAGATTAGTAAAGCGAGTGGACTCTTACCTTCTTTATGGACCCGTCCTCTTAGTGGCAAACCTTGATCTCACGGAATTCAGCTATGACTCTTATGTAGCCACAACAATAGCCTTTCTTTCTCCTTTCTTTCTTTGGTCCCATTCATAGGTTGAAGTTTTCAACTAGTAAGCTTTCAAATGCCTTTTGAAAGGAAAGCATTAAAGCAAAGCCTGGGACCATCCACGGAGGCTGCTAGCGGTTATAGGAAAGAGACCTTGAGCCAATTTGACTTCTGCCTCTGCTCCCGAAAACAACGTTTGACACACTAAACAGCAGTGTCAACCCTAGCTAGTAGGATAGTTGTGTTCATCCGTAAGTTGCTAGGCTTTTATGCTTACCTTACTAAGGGGCTGGGTTTGACTTGAACAGCTCGAAGGAACTTAAATCTGATGAACGGTGTTCAGCCTTAGTACGTCATTGGTTTCGCATGGTTCAACATCGGTCGATTGTTGATCTCTTAACCAGAGAAGCTTGACACAAGCAACGGACGAGCATTGAGCCTTCCCTCACATATTGGTCTCTTTGGACGCTGCTTTTTCGACTCGAGATCGTTCACTTAAAGGCAGACATCCGTCGATCTTATATTATATATATATATGATATGTGAATATTCCGGATTCAAGGATTGCCCAAAGACTGCCTGAAAGCGGGAGCGAAGCTAAGGGAAAGAAGTGCCTTTCTTTTGTTCTGTCTGTTTGTTCCGTCTGTGGGAAAGCCTTCTAATAAAGATAAGGCCAAAGACTCGATTGGAGGTCAAGAAAAAGTACATCCGCCGTGTCTCACCATGAAAGTCAGTTTGAAGACACCAACGAAAGTACATTCAAATGGAATGGGCAACGAAAGGAAGATTACCTATATCAACAAAGACATGAATGAATCTTAGCAAAAGATCGGACAAAATCCCCCAACCAATTGGGATACGAATGATTCTGTAGCTAGCTGTTCTCGATAGCTCACGTTTGAACGAAGATTGACGGAATGGAGGTAGCTAGGTAGCTTAGAAGGTAAGACGTACTGGAAAAGCATCTGGGGGAGAATCTTCTATTGGAGAATCCCTTTATCTAAAGCGTACGACAGCAGCCGCTAAATCTAAATAAGGTTCTCAATGAAAGATGAATCCCTATTTGTGGAAGCCCTTTCAAACTACAAGCGCACGGGCCCTTCTTCAAAGGTATTTTCCCTCTTCAGCTGCCTCTATTTCTTCTTTGATTGAACTTGCTTTCTGAATATCATAATAGAAAGTAGGATAGCTAATGCTCTCCTTCCGCCGAAAGTTCCAAAAGGAAATTGACATAGATTGACATAGAAAGGATAGTCCCTCGCGCGTTCGCGCGAACTACTAGAAAATGGTGAGATCATTAGTGAAAGAAAGACCAACAACAATGAAAGAGGAGTAGGAGTAGGACGGAATCGAATGATTACGATATAGACAATGAGACAAAGCCAAGAGGGGAGAGCACTTAGACAATTCACTTTGAGTACAGGGAAGTCTGCTGGTAGGAATTCCTCAGGGCATATTACAGTTTTTCACCGATGGGATGGATCAAAGCGATTGCAGCGAAGAATTGATCTGAAACGAAGCACTTCGTCCATGGGCATTGTAGAAAGGATAGAATATGACCCTAATCGTTCTTCTCGAATCGCTCCAGTACTGTGGATTTCTCGTGTGCTTTGGGACTGGGGCTTGACTTGGCCTTTCTTTGTTTTCTTTGTGGACGGGATCGATTGGATTCTGTCTTCCATGGACGGACTCCCTCTTTCCGTTGGAGGCAGCGGAAGCGATGCAGGGCCTTTGAGTTCAGGGCGCCCGGAGCTCGATCTAAACCAACCTCCAGCTCCTGAGCCGGGGCTAGATCTCAACGGCCCCCCTCCTACTGAGCCTGAGCCGACCCCTCCTACTGAGCCCGCGCCGGGGCATCGCCCTTTTTCCTCATTATCGAAGAAGGAAGAGCTCAAAAAAAAACGTTAAACGCCTTCGCTATTATAAAGGGATGCTCAATTATTGGGAGGGGGAAATGGATAAGTGTATTCAGAAAGACATGGAGAGGCGCAAAAAGAGACGGAGTAGGGGGGAGGGCTCTAAGCGGATTAAAAAGTCGATCTATACGGTCGACCCCGCTCGGCCAGCATCCGATTATGCCCCCAGGCATATGCCCTTTAATTTAGTCATTCAGTCGGGCAGAACCGGGTAGAAGCTGAAAGAAAGAATTTACTTACATCACCCTTCCTAAGCTTGTACTATTATATGGCACTTTCATACCGTTATCTTTTCTATCTACTTGAAGCTTTGTACTGTGACGAAGAGGAGAATAAGAGGGGCCGCCCCCTTTTCCGCACCAATCCTTATTCACTACTACATCTTTTTTTGAGACCTTGAAAAATCTCCTTTGTTGAAAAGAAAAGGCCTAACCACCGATGACTTATCAATGAAGAAAAAGATTGAAATGACTGTTCAAAAGGAAATTGAAGAGGGGTGCCCTCGCCTGGAAAGAGAAATAATAAGTGAAAAAGTACTACTATCGGCCCCACAGATAAGATTTGATTGGAAACGCCCCGGACTGTAGATATTGAGCTTCGCATACCCCTAAAAACAGGACTTTGAAAAGGAGCGCTCCTAGAAAGAAGAGCGAGACCTTGCGCGTACCACTCTCCCACGCAGTTCCCATTAAACAATGGAGAATCCCTCTAATCTCGATTGTTGCATTCGTGCTTTGCCCCCGCCTTTCATAGTCATTCGATCGCTCGGATTCTTCTCTATTGTTCGTATACTCATTCGCTTGAAAGGATGGATATATGGTTGGTATAATTTGATCTGCAAGCCGAAGACCTAAAAGCCATCCAGCATGCAAAAAGGAAGGAGAAGTCCTACAGAAAGGAGAGAGGCGGGTTGGAATTTAGAGGGCGGAGAACTACATCAGGAAAGCATGGAGTAGGAGTGGGAATGAGAATGGGATATGAATCGTGAGCCGTCCGGACAGCCGGCGGGCGACATCAATTGAAAATAAGGGTTTGACCAACTTCAATACTAATATTAGGGATCAAAAGCACGCCCGTAAGCCAGAAAGCGATCAGTAGTCACTCTCCTTAGCTTCACTCGTAGGTATGATGACTACCATGTATCTTGACCTGGCTCTGAATCCATTAAGGGAGGGCGCAGTAAGGTAATAAATAAGGTAATAAAAGAGTAATCTAACCCCACATGAGCTGTGCATGCATCTTTTGATCAAGTGTTCTTAGAAAGGCTCTAGTCAAAACCATAGTTGACTGACCCCTATCTTAAAAGGGTCACGGGTTACGACTCCTGCTTGTATATCTTTCATAATGGGCTTTCCTTTGCCCCTTCCTTTCTAGGGTAGCTCCCTCTTTCTTTATTCCCCCGAGCTTGAAGGTGGGGGCAACTGCATGATCCCAAGCTCAATCTCGAAGCCTAAATGAACAGTCTAGAAGCTCGCTTTCCGGGATGGATACAAATGTAAGTATGGTCGAGTCAGCCGCCAGTACTTAACTACGTTCTTCATAAACAAGCGTGCGGCCTCATCCACAGTGCAATCGGCAGATGCCGCCGTGAAGGTGGCATACTTTTTAAATATATCGACCACCACCATGATGCTTCCAAGCCCATCCACCCTGGGCAAGCAAAAGATGAAATCTATAGTAACACTTTGCCATGGTCTAGTGAGGATAGGCAAAGGATCTAGCTCTCTTCCTGGCCTCTTATGTTCTATTTTGTCTTGTTGACACACAAGACAGGTTTGGACATAACTTTCCACATCTTCTTTCATCTGAGGCCGATAAAATCGAGTGCCAAGCAATGCCATTGTTCGATGCTGACTGGGATGTCCTGCCCAGCGAGTGTTGTGACACTCCTTCAACAAGTCCCTACGTATGTTATCCCACCTTGGGACGAAAAGCTTATTCCCCTTGGTGTAGAGTAGACCATCCTTTTCCCAAAAGTGACGTTTTTATTCCTTGACAGCTTGTACTCCTAGCTACTGCGTCATATTGTAGACCCTTCTTGATCCTATCAGAAAGGGTGCTCCTAAACCGGCTCACAGCAGTTATCTCCTATAGCTTCAAGCTCACAAGCTCTGCTTTCCGACTTAACGCATCAACCACTAGATTCGTGCGTCCTAGCTTATACTCGATACACATATCGAACTCAACCAAGAAGTTTTGCCACCTTGCTTGCTTAGGGCTGAGCTTCTTCTGTGTTTGGAAATAGCTGGTGGCTATGTTATTCGTTCGGACAACGAATTTTGACTCGAGCAGATAGTGTCTCCAAGTGCGTAGATAGTGTACTATGGCGGTCATCTCCTTTTCTTGTACTGTGTATTTCCGCTCCTATCTCTAAAGGTCATTGAGCTTACGGCTCACATAGGTGATTGGGTGCCCCTCTTGCATAAGAGCTCCACCAATGGCATAGTCCGAAGCATCGGCATGTACCTCGAACGGCTTAGCATGATCCGGCAAGGCCAGCACCGGATCCGCCATGATGGCTCCCTTTAAGTTAAGTCCTCAAAGGCCTCTTGACATTCTCTCGTCCATCGTGCCCTGCGCCGCTTACAAATTAGCTCCATAGCTCACTGAATGGTCGGACTTCGTCCAGTCTACAGTCCTCCTTTGCTTAGCTCAATAGACTGCTTTACCCCCTTCCCCTTGGCCTGAATTTGATAGAGATGAGCTAGCCATGTGGTGATTTCGTATATACGATCACGGCAGCATAGCGGAGTGATTCTTCTCCGCGCTGGTTCTCACTTTCCTTTCGGGTGAAGGTTCACCAACGGTCAAAGTCGCTTTAGAAAGCCTTCCGGGCAAAAAAAGGTTCTCACACACGTAGTATGTCTTATAGCATCCCACCCATAAACATAGAGCCGCTTACTTTTGTCTCTGCTAATCGGTCAGACATTATTTTTTTGTGACAATTTCTCGGTACCGTACACCACCTGAAGCGGAGTCGGAGCTTGTTGCCCTATTCTTCACTGAGTACAGTGGACTTACTTTGTATGATTTTTCCTTGCCCAAGACTGACGTTTCGTTCGTTTGAGTGCATGAACTTGCTATATTCTGAATTGGTGCTTAGGCAATAGGCATTGCGGTTTTGGCTTGGCGGTCCCTTCTGATTGAATTCTTTTTAGAAGCAGGTGAAAAACAACGGCTTTTCAGCCGCAGCACAAGCAAGGGCCACAACACTTGCTATGCTAGTTGCTTTGGTCACGACAGCGATCATTCTAAATGCTGTTGCAACCTATCAATGGGTTAGGGTCAATTTGGAGAGTTTGCTTTTGAAACTGCTTAGTAGTAATGAACTGAAGATGATCAAGGGTGCTTTATTTAATAGAGAAGAGAATAGGATTCTGTCTCGAAGAGGGAAGGGATCCTCGGAAAGCAATTATACCGTTCGCAGGCATGACATTCTTGGTTAAACTGACTGGCTTGTTGGGGCCTATTGTGTTCCCTACTAATTGCGTAAGTAAGAGAGTCGCTCTTCCCTTCTTTCTTCCAGGCAAGGAGGTCTCTCGAGCCTGCAGTTTGCTACTATCGCCCGAGCAATAGACGAAGAGGGGCTTCCCATTATACAAGATGCAAATCCAAGTAGTGTAACAGACTAGCTATAGGACTCTTCATCAGACAATGGGCTAAAACTAAAAGAAGTCCTTTCTTCCCGCCTTTGGGATGGAATGATCCCAGTTTAGCCCTTGTCCTGTAGCGAACCAAGTCCGCCCCCCCTTTTTATCATTTTGTTTGAGGCGGGCTTGCTCTCATCTAAGAGAAAAGAAAAAAAGGGACAACACTCTTGGACATCTAATCTAATTTCGTAAGTAAAAGAAAGTAGCTTTCGCGAGCTATATTTGAGATTCCGTAAGTAACTTAGTGCTTTAACACAAGAGTCACGCTCTAGCCCTAAGAAATAGGCTTCAACCATCGGTTGAAATCCGATAAGGGCTTTTTTCTTCCTGGTATACCGCTCTCCAGAGCGAATGAACATAAGTCCAACCTAATATCAGGAATATCCTTCGTCCGTTATCTCCTCATCTTCCTATTTATAAGCCACATCTCACTTCGACGTTTCCAATTTCCCATAGAATCTCCGGAGCTTTCCTAGCCACTATAGTTTTGTTTTTTTATCTTCTTTGTCTGAAAATCGGTTTGATTTGCTTCACCTATGCGAATTTCTACCAATTCTTATTTTATTCATCAAAGCTCATCCTCGGTTCGATTGATTTCTTTCATGCCTTACTGGAAAAGGTTGGGTTCTCTCTGGGCAGTCGAGCTCTATCCTTTGCTCTAAAAGGGGTGGGCTGCTGCTGCTCAGCAGAGCTTGCCTTGACAGTAGCCTTCACTTTACGAGCAGTGCTCACAGGCAAGGGTGTAACTAATATGATGGCTCCCTCAGGGGGTTCAGGCACCTCCAGCTGAAAGGAGGACACCCGTGAAATCGATATATTTCTGGAGTCTTCTTGGGAAACAGATCAATACACACTCAAATAAAAGAGCTTGTTCAGGTCCATTGTGAAAAAAAATCCTGTAATCGGGGGCTGTCCTGCTTTCCCGAGCAAGACGAAGTGTACGCCCAGGGGTCAAGGAACTTGATGGGGGATTTGGAGATCTCTTCGGAGATGGATACAAACACCCTCCGAAGCTGGGACGAAGCCGTCCAAGACCCAGCTCTCCTGAAATCCCTCATTAAGTATCACTTCCCCGATTAGTGAAAGCTATGAGGGATGGTCGACTTTGAAAGATGGAAACCGGGGAGTTGGCTGATAAAGATGGACAGTAAGGATCGCGTAATATTAATTTGTCGGCCTCGTCATCGAAAGCGGCTTCCAATTGCTCGGAGATTCTCAGCTATATGGGGGGCTTGGATGGTGAGCAAAAACAATTGATCAAGAAGTCGGTCAACTTTCGCATGAAAGAAGGTAAAAGAACAAGAGTTCGTGCTATTGTTTATCAAACTTTTCATCACCCAACTCAAACTAAACGCGATGTAATCAAACTTATGGTTGACGCCCTAGAGAATATAAAGCCCATATGCGAAGTGGAAAAAGAAGGAATAGCAGGTACTATTTATGATGTCCCTGGGATTGTAGCCAGGGATTGTCAACAAACCTTAGCTATTCATTGGATCCTTGAAGGAGCTTTCAAACGACGTATAAGTCACAGGATAAGCTTAGAGAAATGTTCATTTGCTGAGATACTGGATGCTTACCGAAAGTGGGCAATTGCATGTAAGAAAATGGAGAATCTTCATGGACTGGCTTCCACCAATCGAAGTTTCACGCATTTCAGATGGTGGTAAAGTGAGACCACATAAAGAGCTCGTCCTCATTCAGTCAGATTATTCAGTAAGATATGGTTCCTTTTTCTTTTTTGTTTGAATCTTCATATAGAAAGCCGGCTTCCTCATACTTCTCTCTTCATTCATTGAGTTGGAGGAATCCATAGGAGGCCCGCCCGTTAAGCATTGCATGAAAGAACCTTTCTTTGTATGACTTCTCTTTTGCCTCAGGTCGAATGAATACGAAAGGGAGATCAATAAAAAAATAGGCCATGAATGAAGAAGTAGTGGGCCTTTCACCTTCTTTCTAGTGGCTCGAAGAGCTGATCTGATAAATGCACTTCAAAAGGAGGGAAGCTAGGTTTCCCATGTTGGTATGGCCGGGCATAAAAGATTTTGAAGTTAGGTAAAAAAGAAGAGGTAGAGAGAGAGAACAGAACGGAACTGATAGCCCTGAATTATGTCAGGGCAAGAGAAAGAAAAGTAAGGACTCTCATTTTCCGCATACGCATATAGGTTGTGAAAAAGAAAAAAGAAGTAAACTTTTCTAATTTTATAATAGAGAAAGAGAGTGATTCGTCTACTTTGTTAATAAGGTAACGAAATGAACTTCAAGTACTTCGTAGGACGACGACGAAGACTTTTTTTTATATTTTTTATATAAAGTACGGGCAACCTTTCACTTGGGTACGATCTAAAACGATTCCACATTCAAGAAAGAACCGGCCGACGACGCGCGGAGGAAGGGTTTAATTACTGCTGTTAGAACTCTAAGGAATAAAAAACCTCGCAAGAGGGACGAGCGTAACAACTAACAGTAGTATGTGGCTTAACTTACCTTAATTCGCTGTTAGTTCTTTAAGGGAGTCTCCCTTCCAGTTTTCCCTTGCTGGTATTCGATTGATTTACAGCCAGGAAGACTTAGCCCTCTCCCAGCCTACTTGTTCCTGTAGCTAAGGGCATGCAAGATAACAAGTCTCTCTCTTAGGTTTAGTCTGTAGCCTCACTTCCTGGATTCTCTCTTAGTTGAGTAAGGGAGGCCTTCTGATCTAGGCCCAGCCTTGTGTATTCTTCTACCTAGGACAGATCAACAGTAGCAACCTATCTTCATCAACCTTTTCCTTTTCTTTGATAGTTCCTGAAGCTCTCTCTTACGCATTTAAACTAGACATTAGATATCCTCATTAGGGTAGGTAGTTACTACGTCCTGTAAGAAGTTTGGAGAGGCTGCTTTCTTTTCCTCCTATGGTTGGTCGCGTGATCCAATTATTGTTCTTGTTTGCCACCCTAGGTATGAAGCGACATCTAAGCCCTCAAGCTACGCATCTCTTGCCATTGATCATAAAGACATATATAAGATCCGGACCTCCGCTCCCAGAGCAAGGATTTGTCATTCCATGTCTCCTGGTGTTCCAAAGCATTCTTATTCTCTTGGATCCGAAGGATGGCCAACCAAACAAGCATTTGAGTCCCCATCGGGAGTAGGGAAGGGGAGGGATGCAGTACCAGGATTTCACTCTTTGCCACCTCCCTGGCAGGTCCCATCACCTGAGATTACGGTGCTAGCTCAGAGCAACTAGCTGACACCAAAGAAGGTGATTCCGATTGCTATCAATCAAACCATGGATCCGATTACGCCCACCCATCCCCCTCTACCCCGGAACCAATAGACTCACCAGAACCAAAGGCGAGAGTTAAGCCCATTCCCCGGCCAAATATCTACCCATTCTAGCCGATGCTGTTCCCTCCGCTCCTCACTCTCTTTACTCCGAGCCAAGTGGCTATGAACTCCCAACCATAGCCTCTCTAACGGGTCATGAAAGCCCAAGCAAGGGTTCGGAATAAACCATTTCGGTGCAAAGGGAAGCTATGCGCCTGTCCTCCTTGCTGACACTAATGAATGATTCCAATCCCTCCCCAATCGAAGTCTGAATCTCCATCATTTGAGGGGCTGTTAATACTTATTGAAGCAATGCTCTCTATCAGACCCGAAAGTGAAACCAGGTGTCCCTTCACTTCTCATAGGTTAGGTGACCCTCTGATGGTAATGATCCAACATCTGGTGCCGATCCATCTCACTCTTTGCCGTCCTCATATCCAGTGATTGGGACCGGACCCAGGGCATAAACAGCAGAAGAACTCCCATAACCCAAGTCCTTGTTTCCGTCACCCGATGAGGGCTCAGAAGGGAGAAAGTACGAGTTAGTGGGCGTCTTCTCTTTCTTTTGAATCCATTCGAAGGGGCAAATGAACACCTGTCCGGTGGGGACGAACCATCCAAATATTCCTCTGTGTGTTCCCCATTGGAGGGAAGATAAGAGAACCAGAAAGCTCAAAAGCGGGAATAAACTCCTCATTTCCTGGAACCCCTGACCTCGATAAAGCATCTGTCTATTCACCATCTCCGGGACCAGTGTCAAAGTAAGCGGGACCAAATTATTAATCCGTTGCTCTAGTGCGCTCCTGCTAGAACATGACGAAACAGTGCCTTAGATGTCTTAGTTCGGAATTAGATCTAAAGCCCGGGCCGGGCTACTTAAGTTTCATTCCGTGGAGTCAGGGTCTAAGTTAATTCCTCCGTTTACTGGTTTTAGACAGAATCTTATAGAGATAATTGCAAAGGCTTATTGGTCTGAATTGCCCAAAGTTAGAAGGATTTTCCACTTTTGGAATGAAAGAGGAATTTACGGCTTTCGGAATCGTACCTTCTCTAAAAAAAACTGTGAACCGCACGCATAAAATCCTCTTTTATGATTTCCTAACAAGATGTGCAGAAGATTCCGGAGAAGCCATCCGGCTTTAAAGGATAGGGAGGGCACCATCAGCAGGCATGCTACGAACAACTTCAAAAACTTCTTCTTCAGTGGGAAGCCTCATTAGCATAACATTATCCTCTACTACGATTCACCGTGGTATGCAGCTTAGAAAATCTTCATCTCTTGATGTTGGACCCGCCAAAAAAATCCTTACTCTAATAGAGGCCCCTTACACTTACAACATAGTGAGGGCGACTTTATAACACTTTTTGGCCTACTCTTGCAGAAGCTGAGTTGAGTGGCTTAAAGTGTCCTTAGACGGATCAGGCAAGGGTGGTTGTGACTAGGGTCGCATTTGCCCATGCGATGGCTTGCCTCATGTATATAGTGGCTTTTGCACGCCATGACATATTTATGTTGTGGGTTTGGTTTAGTGAAAGAGAACAAGTAGCTTCCTTCTATTGTGTGAGCATACCTAGGAAATCGAGATTGGGATCCAATGGATCAATGGTATCCAATGCTTACAGTAAGGCCTTCTTTTGGGAAAGAAATGAAGGACCTCAAGCAATGACATGGCGGTATGTTACTATGCCAAGTCATCGACGATACTGTAGCTATTGGCATCCCTCGCATGTGTGTTATGAGCAGTACGCTTTAGAGGTTCCTTTGGTACACGTGGTGTGGTGCATGGTTGCCACTAAAGCATGGTATTTGCAAGGGACTCTGGATTCCATAGATTCCCCGCATGACTGAATCAAAGTCATGTAAGTGATTGAGTCAAACTGGAGATAACGGACTGCCTTGGCAGAAGCATTTTTTCTTTCTTTCCCCTCCGCTTCGCTCTCATCCCGTGAATTGTCTAAGTGCTCTTAGCTTTCCCCGGGACCCCTATTAGACCCTCATCTCTCTATCCTTCCCTTAAAGAGCTTTAGAACTCAAGCAAGAAAAACGTTCTCCCCGTGGGATTCTCTTTGAATGAAGAATCCCATCTGAGATTGCCTCTTAACCTCGGACGATTCTACTATTGATGTGAATTTTTTTCTATCGTCCTCTTGTTTCGTGTATGTTTATACCAATCCCAGCTAGATTAGAACCCCTTCTATGTATCCCTCTCTTTCCTGTTATAAGAGAGCGGCCTGCCTCTCTTCCTTCCTTTAGTAAGTACTAGAGTAGTAGATGCGCTTAGTTACTAGTCACTATTCCTAAATAAAGATAAGGAACTTCTTCCCGATCTGCTTTTCCTGGGTCAGTCTGCAAAGATTCGACGATTTCCTCTTCTGAATTAATGGAAAAGTGCCCGTGCTTCCTATCCCGACATTGAGGAATTCCCCCCTAGGTTGAAAGAGTGGGTTAACCAAGTTTCTTCAATTCAATAAGCAGGATACTTGTAGTTTGCGGCTATCCCCCGAGCACGAGAAGATGAAGAAGAGGGGCTCCAATAATTCCTCTCTCCCCAGGGACCTCTCAATACTCAATAGAAGGAGAAACGGCCCCTTAGTCCACAACTTCTTTATTAATATAATCGGTTGTGTACTATACGGGGGTGTACCCCAAGCCGAGCTAGCAAGTCAAGTTTTGGATTTCTTCCTATGCCAAGGACTGGTAGACGGTCCTACCTTCCTACCCTGAGTGAGCTTCTTTCTTCAAGTTAACCAGGGCTAAGTTCTACCTTAACTTAAGTGCTCTTGTAGCTCGATAAGGTATTTGATTCCCTCCATTCCAAAGGACTGGTCCTGGGGCTTCCCTTTCCTAGTAGCTGGGAAGCTAGCTAGATTATGAGACTACCCTTTCCGAGGATGATTTTGTGAATTCGACATACAAGAAGGCTTCTCTCGGGCTTTCGCTTGGCTTTCCTTTATTTTATTTTATGGTTAGACCAAGAGGTGCTAGTTTGTTGTGTGTGGCAATGAGCCTCCTGCCCTTTCTATCTAATGGATCCAATCCAGATCCAGATCTAGTATACGTACAAGAATAAGAAGGTCTCTCGAGCCTGAAGCCATGCAGTCTAGAAGCCTTCATTGATATACGGAGGAAGGCGCTGTATAGGTAGCCAGTCTTACGCACGGTTCGGAAAAAAGCCGAATATAAAGGTGGGGGATCACCCACACTAGCACTTGATAGTTGCTGGATGAGCTCAACGCGCGAAAGCCATTTCATTTTTGAGTGGTTTCTTTGTTGAACAAATACAGGAAAATAATCAGTTCTCCTACCCCCTCTGAGGAGTTTCTACTAA